>NW_015169173.1:1461890-1472136 GCF_001447785.1 Gekko japonicus
GGTCACAGTCGGAGGGCTTCTGGAGTTCTTGCCCCACTGGTGGACCTCCTGATGACACCTGGGTTTTGGCCACTATGTGACAAAAAGTGCTGGAGTGGATGGGCCATTGGCCTGATCTAATATGGGTTCTCTTATGTCCTTTAAATGGCTAGTTCTGAGATCACCTAGTCAGCTCCGGTGCTGAACAGGGATTTGAACTTGGGTCTTTCCAATCCTAGCCATAGCATGTACATTGCACAGGCTCTGAAATATAAGTACACTGAAGTTAAATCAGTTTTAATTGAACCTTTATTTCTATTTCCGGAGTGAGCAGGCAGCAGATCTACTATCGCATGCACATCACCCGGATGTGACGTCATGACGCCGGGCACGCTGGGGGTGCGGCCACAGCCATTTGAGGGGGAAACTCTATGTTTTCCCCTCAAATGGCTGTAGCCCTGCCCCCAGCGTCATGACGTCACATCCAGGTGACGTGCACGCTGGGGTGGGTTTTCCCCCAGGGCCCGATTTCGCGGCGTCGGAAATCGGGCCTCCAAAGTGGGGGGAAATCCGCCCCCCAGGGGGATTTGGCAGCCCTATGAAGAAGCCAAACAGGAGGTGGGGAATGAGAGAAAAATCTGTTACACTGCCAGCTCAGTTCATACAGGGTTTGCACTTACAGAGGGGATGGCTGAAAATACGTGGTCTTAGGGCCCAGTTTCTGGGGAACACTGGCTGAAGGTTTGTGGTTTTTAAGAAGAGCTCACATTTACACTGTGGGAGTCCTGAGTGTGAGGGACAGCCAATATTCACCTCAAGAACAAACAGCTTGGCTGTTCTGTGCAACCAGGAGAACTGAAATGTTATAACTTAATGAACCCAGCAAAAGCTGTATGTTACCTATAAATAGTTGTAAAGCCTCTTTACCGACCATCCTTTACTTCCCTATCCCTGGTAGTAAATGAAAGTTAGTTTGTTTTTTTTAATCCTGTTTCCCTGATGTCTCATGAAATAACTGCATTTAGAGAGCCAATTGGGTTCAGTCTGTTAAGAGAAGGCTGAGACCACTCTGGATGTACTACACAGCTTGCTACCACTGTGTAAATGGCATTTAAAACCCTGACCTCCATAACTTGATACTGAAAAGGCTACTATTACATGAATTCTCTTGCTGATTCTCCACACCACTCAGCTCCATGCTGCCAGCTTCCTTTCCCACATTATGTTGGAAATATTTTTTGAACAAGCTCTACCCTGGAAAACTGCTTCAATTACACTGTGCTTGAAACTCTACCCATATTTGTATTTTATTTGTATTCTATTAAATAACTATATTGTATCCATTTATATGTATTTGATGTTTGTAGTTTTGTTTCTCTTCAATTTTCTCTTCAGCTTCAGTTAAGTTTCTGTCTTTTGAATCTGCATCATGAAGAAACTACTTTCATGAATCACAGAAAGTGTCCTTAATAGATCTTGTATGCCTGATGCACATTTTACTAAGTTAACTAAACTTTGGCTTAGATCCAAACATGCCCTTCTGTCAGTGCACAGCTCCTCTGACTGAATTGCTTTTCTGTCTGCAGAGGATGGTAGGGAGATTTTTTTTGCCGATTCTCCTCTCCTGTTCTAGACTCCCAGTTTGCTCTCCACACTGATCCTTCTGGTGCACTGATGCACACAAACACAATTTTTTTAAGGGCACAGAAGACAGCAATGAGAGATAGAGGTGGGGAAGTTGTAGGCTTGCCAAATACCCCGGGGGGCGGGGAAACCCCCGCCCCAGAGGCCCGTTCCCTGCTGGCGGCAGATCGGGCCCCAGGGGGAACCCCACCCCGACGTGCGCGTCACCAGGAAGTGACGTTAGGATGCCGGGCACGCTGGGGGCGGGGCCACGACCATCGGAGAGAAAACTCTATAGTTTTCCCTCCGATGGTCGTGGCCCTGCCCCCAGCGTGCCCGGCGTCCTAACGTCACTTCTTGGTGATGTGTGTGGTGTGCGCGCACACTCCAGTCGCCGCCTGGGAGTCCCCCGCTGCGGCTGAGAAACCACTTGGCAACCCTAGGAAGTTGCCCTCCTCTAGTGGAACGATTAGACCCCCTTCCCTGTGGGTTGGATCCTATGAATCACAACCGATCTTACCCTGCCTTTCCCTTCCTCCAGCAGCTCTCTACCTGCTGAAAAGTCAACACTGGAGATTCCCTCAGTGGCTGCACTGGCTCTTAGGAGTGGTGGGGGAACAAGAAGGCAGGGGAAGATCCACTGTCATGTGCCTTATGCTAGTGGTTTTCAGGAGCCCACTTAATGCATGCAATAAATCTTCCATGTATTGATTTGATACATTTATTATGCTTTGCAGTACACACTGGCTCTAAAACTCACTAAAAAAGATGTGGGGGCAGTGGTATTTCATATCCTATTCCAGTTTGGGCAAGTTGGGAGAAAAGAAAAGGAAAAAAACAAGAGTCAGTTATTAGCAGGTAGTACCATTTTCATTATAATGCAAAGCATAACCAGAGTATATCAGGCGGCCTGTTTTAGTTCAAAACTTACATGAGCATCATTTCTATGCACGTAGCAAGATTCTCCCAGGAATAACACGTCAGCACTTCGAGCTGTGTGGTCCAAGATGGAGATATCTCAAGGCAGATACGGGAGGCACCCACACAAGCAGCAGCCACCAGGGAAGGCTGGAAGGAGAGGAAAATGTGATCTGGAAGACACAAGAAAAGGGGCAAGATTAGTATCTAATACAACCAACGCCAATCAGCTATTCCCTGTAGACTTGACAGCCAGCTGAAGTGATGCAAGTATTTTGTGCTGGAAAGTGGGGCAGAAATACATAAAAAGTATAAATGTTCTAACAGTGAACAAAGATATCAGAATGGATTCAGAGAAAATTAGTTCAGGCCCACTGTTGTTGCTGTTAAGTCTACTGTACTGCTGCAACCGAGCAAAAAGATGGCGCCGAGAGAGGAACTCCGCCGCAGCCCTCTGTGAGCAAAAGTCTAGTTGGTCCTAATTTCTTCTGCTTTGTCTCCCTTCAAGTATTTAGTCGGCCTCTCAACTCTAAACAGAAGTGACTCCTTATCTTTAGAGGAGAGAGAGAGAGAGAGAGAGAGAGAGAGAGAGAGAGAGAGAGAGAACACAAACATTTTCTCTCAGTAAGCTCTGGAGCAATGTTCCCTCTAAGCTGTGGATTCGTGTGAGCAAAAATTCTACTTTGTGAGCTACTGGCACTAAAGTTGTGAGCGAACACTTTGGCTCCTGCATAAATTAGTTTGCTCTGGAGCCCTCCTTCCTGAGCCAAGACAAAAATGTGTGAGCCGGAGGGTAAAAAACTGTGAGCTAGCTCACACTAACTCAGCTTAGAGGGAACACTGCTCTGGAGGTATCCATAAGTGAAATTGTTGCAAAGTAGAGCAACTATTTATATACTCGGCTTTCTAATTACTCTCCGAGCCCTACTCATTTTCCAAATTTAACCAGCCTCAGCATCTTTTATATTCTCCCATCTTTGGCTAACACCTTCACGCACTGAGCAACTCCACAAGGCTACAACTGGGAGCTCATACGCAACTCCATAGTAGCTACATAGTACCCGGAATGAGGCAAACAAAGAGGTCTCGAGATCCGGAGGACCCAACTACACCTCCCAACTGCAAACAGAAAAAGATAGAAAACTTTTTTAAAGCAAAGAACGAAGCTGCTTACACCATTCCTGTTACCAATCGCTATGCTCCTCTAGCTGACACTTTCAACTCCGAGGAAATTCCCGCAGAAGCTGAAAACGAGCAGCAGGCAAACAGACCAGCAGAGGTTGCGGCAGCAGAGGGAGTTGCCAGCACTGCAACAGATTTCTGCCATCTGACAGCAAAAACAGTGGGTAACACCTTTGGACTGTTAAAACAAATTTTTGCAAAACTGGAGTATTTCAATCATGTCACAAAGACTGTGCTGGAAGCAACAGGGCTGGCCAATGGAAATCCTTCTAGGCAAGATCACAGAAGCCGAGACTGGGACCTGAAACAACCTAAAGAAAATAAGGAGCAGTACAAACTGGTTCTACAACTGCAAAAGGTATGACTAACAATCTGCAGATATAAAGGACAGCTGCCTAACCGGAAGCTGAAGGAGCAAGTCACCTCTCATCTAAGATCTCTATTTCTGGAAATTCAACTCCTGATAGATCTAGTTTCAACTGAGATACTAAACTGCACAAACCAAGCACAGAGAGTGCTGCTGACTTTCAAATTCCCCAAAATACCCACAATACTTCTCCAACAGAGATCCTTCCTGGCAGGGGTCATTTCGTAGAAAAAGAGCTAGGGGGACTCATTAGCATAACTCATTAGCATATGCCACACCCCCTGACATCACCGGAAGTGTGTCCTCCCCACAGCCGGCGGCGACCTCCAGCGGGCACCAGCAGGGAGCTCCAGGCCCTGCCCTCCCGCATCTCACCCGGGGGGATGGCGTCCCCCCGCGTCCCCCCTAAATGACCCCTGCTTCCTGGGCAGCAAATGGATCTTCCCAGCAAGAGTCTTCAGAAACACCTGTGTGTCCTCTCTATTCCCAACACTGTAGAAATTCAGAACCCCAACAGATACCACCGTAGAGGACTTACCACCGAGAACCAGGCCAACTCTGTCTCTTGATGAAGAAGTAACAACTATTCCATACAAAGACATCCAAGACACCAAAGAAGGTGAAGAGGAAGATTGTTACCTAAACAACTCATTGGAAGAAGGTCTAATTAATTCCTTCCCTGGCCTACCAGCAGCCGACCAACTAGCCATTATAGCAGACAAAGACACCCAAGACGCCAAAGAAGGTGAAGAGGAAGATTGTTACCTAAACAACCCATTGGAAGAAGACCTAATTAATTCCTTCCCTGCCCTACCAGTGGCCAACCAACTAGCTATTATAGCAAGAATGAACTGGATGTGCATTCAACTCTGAAGATTAAAGGAATCCTCACCAGCTCTTATCCATCAAAAGGCACCAGGCAATGACTTTCTTCCACTCCCTCCCTCAACGATACTGCCAGTGCCACCTAGCAAGCATGTAATAAAGTGTGCTATCCACAACGAGCCAGTTCTCACCACCCAGATGTTGGAGCATGATCTGGAAAGTCATCTCAGCACCTGCCCTGCCCCTCACATGCAGGACTATCAGGTGGCAAAGAGGAACAACTGCATTTTTCACGACACGGGAGGGGAGCTGGAAAGAATCTCCAAGGACTGAATTAAAAATTCTGTCCTGGAATGTGGGAGGGTGGCATAACAAACTCCACAACCCTGATTTCTTAAAACTTTAAAGACAATCCGATATAGTGTTTATCCAAGAAACTTGGGTTCAAGACACTTCTCTAACAAGCCTCCAAGGCTTCAGAACATATGCAAGCACTGAAGTTAAGTCCCACCACAAAGGCCGAGGGAGTGGTGGATTAGCATCACTTATTAACGTAGACTTAAAAGCTGAAATCCAAGTCATTGATAGCATCTGGCCCCATTACATACAACCATTATTGGTCAAGGACCAGCAAGTAGGTAACCTCTTGTGTGTCAATGTATATTTGCCCCCCAAACACAACAAAATGCAAGACAAGGAGAAAATTTGGGACCAGTTTGTTACCATCCTTGAACACCTATTGGCCGAATACCCCAAAGTTAAAATAATCTTATGTGAGGATTTTAACACAAGGATTGGCCCAGGTTGTTTAGCACCTCAAGGGAATCTAGATGCACAGGCTGCTGAATGTGCTTCTTTACTAGATTGTCAATCCTCAGACCCTGTAGTCAACAGGCCAGGCTTAAAACTCCTTGAGCTACTCGCCCTATACAACCTGTACATTTTAAATGGGACCAAGTATGACTCTTCTGACAGGTCCTATACATATTTATCTTCACTTAACACGAGCACAATCAATGATATAGTAATTTTCCCCAATTTATTGAGGCAACTTTAAAGTGAGGGATAGTAGCTTAAGTGACCATTGCCCCTTAGAACTAATTTTAAATTTTAACAACCGAATTTTCTTAACCCTGACACCTGACCCTACCGAGGATTTATCACCTGGCTTCAGGAGACATAGTCGGACTGCATAAAACTATTGCACAAGCTCTCGAGGGAACAGAACTCAGTGGCAGTCACCAGTCTCTTCTACAGTCAGACTCCAATGAAATTCATTACTACGAAGATATAATTCTTACCCTTAAATCTTTGTTGACTAACTATAGATCTCCCAAACAATATATCCACCCCAATAATGTTTGGTTTGATCAGGAATGTAGGGATTTTAAAAAGAAGCTAGCCAGACAAATGAAACACACTTGACGCTATAAGGACCCGAAACGAATACAACAACTAATTAAGTTCAGAACTCAATATAGCAAGGGGGAAAAGAGGAACCCGCTTTTGGGAGCTAGTCTCATTCAGGCTTGGAAGATCACTCTCCTAAATAGACACCCAAATCTCTGGAAACTCTTGGCTCAGCCACTTCTCTGCCATCTATCAATCCCCTACCTCTCAGATCAGGTCAATAGAAACAAAGAAATGGGCCTTTAATTACAATCTGCAAATGTTACCAGATTGGCCAGCAGTAACTGTGGCTGAGGTCAAAAACTTAATCTCCTCTTTAGCTTTAGGTAAATCCACTGGGGAAGACTCAGTTCCCACAGACCTGATCAAAGTCTTCCCCAACTGGTGGGCCCCAATTTTTGCCAGACTATTTACTCAAATAAATAACTCTGGTCTATTTCCTGCTGGGTGGAAAACCAGCATAGTGGTCCCCATCCATAAAAAAGGTGATAAGTCGATCCCAAGTAACCACCGCCCAATATCTGTCCTTGACACAGCATCAAAATTATATGGAAAATATCTACTAAGGAAGTTAGAGGAATGGGCTACAGACAATCTACATCCCCACCAAGCAGGTTTCCGCAGAGGCTGAAGCACAACAGACCACTGCCTCACACTTTACCAACTAGCCTATTTGGCAATGAAAGGTCCAACCAAAGCCCTGTATGTGATATTTGTAGATTTAGCAACAGCCTTTGATCCCATAGACAGAGACCATTTATGGGAAAAACTCAGGAAGACAGACACAGACAAAAGACTGTTGGCGCTGATTCATGAATTGTATTCTGGCACGCTTGTAAAGATCAGAGTGGGTACCTCTGGTTCCCTGACTAGAGGATTCCTCACGGTAAGAGAGGTAAAGCAGGGATGCGTGCTAGCTCCCTTACTCTTCAACTTATTTATCGATGACATTGTAGAAAGACTATCTGACTGGAAATTTGTTCTACCCTCACTTAACAATCAGAAGATCTCTCTTATCTTATATGCAGATGACATGGTCTTGATTTCCTCAACCAGAGTGGGTCTGAGGAAGTTGCTGAATGGCCTGGGGGACTATTGCTCAGAAGAAAACCTGAAAATAAATTACACTAAAACAAAAGTGATGGTCTTCCGTAAAAGGCCAAAAAGTTGATCAATGCAAAACCTACAAATATTTGGGCATAACTTTCCATGAATCCTTGAACTGGAATGCCCACATACCTTTAACAAAAACAGCCGCTTTCAAGACCATAGGTGCAATAATGGGATTCTTCCACAACAAGGGCGGCTACCTCATAGACCCAGCCATCAAGCTTTACGCTAGCAAGGTCATCCCTCAAATACTTTTTGGTGTTGAAGTATGGGGATGGCAAGATCAAGCTCTTAACAGGCTGGAAATAATCCAAAACAACTTTATGAGATGCATCTTGGCCCTCCCAAAGGGGACACCAGCAGCCATGATGAGAGCTGAGCTTGGCTTACCCTCAATAAGGGCTCGTGCACAAGTTCCTTTAGCAACCCTAGCTTCCATATTCTGCAGACTATCGACCCAGCCCGTCTTAGCACGCTATCCAATACCATTGCTAAATACACACTCCCCTCAGATAACAGCTCACAATTGCGGGATTGGGTTTACAATGAAAATACTCTAACTGACAAATCCCTAATCAGTCAACAGAAATTTGCTCCACGGTATTCAGCATTTAAAACAGACCACTCCAGGGCCTCTTATCTGGCCCTTATTTCAATTTACAGCATAAGAAGGGCTTTTACTGCTCTTCGTTTTCAGACCATGCCATCTGAGCTGCTAAAAGGACAATATTTCAAAACCCCGTATGACCAACATATCTGTCTGTGCAGGACTTTGGTGGAAGATTCAACACACTACATCTTAGAATGCCCTCTGTATACTGGCCCTAGAATCAAATTCCAATTCTTACAACCCTGCAATCCACATCAGTAACTTTTTTACTTTTGGCTGCCAATTCCACCATTTATTATAGAATGGCACTATATGCCCATGCTGCAAGGAAAATTAGAGACAGGGCTATGGATTGACTGCACTTTTAGAATACATTATTAAGTAACTTGATCTTATACTTTTACTTCGTTTATATATTTTATATTGTGTCGCCAACACTTGTACTGCTTTGATAATATATATTGTGATGGCCAATGACTATACGCAAGAAACTTTTATACTAGAACTAGGTATTTAATACATAACCGCCATCAGATCCCAGATTATGAGCTGTTTGTGGATGCAATTTTAAACACAATTTCTAAGGAAGCAAATCCCATTGAAATCAGTGCAATTTACTTCCAAATACTTATGGACAACGTCATGATGTATTAATGTTTGAGAAACAAAAATTTCATGTCTTGGTTTTTGGCTCTTCCTCAATTCTGTCTGCAACACAGCAGGTAACCTTTAGCAATTTTCAATGTTTCTTCATTCTGAAGAGAGAGCAGGAACCTCAGACCTTGAGATCTAGAAACTCTAACTGCTTAACTTTGCACACACTTGGGTTTTTTGGCTTGCAGGGAGAGAAAAGCCCTGGTCTCAGCTGCAGGCGATTATATTCAGCCCACATTCTGGCTTCTTGCACTAGTTGCTGCCCGTGTTCCCTCTAAGCTGAGTTAGTGTGAGCTAGCTCACAGTTTTTTAGCCTCTGGCTCACACATTTTTGTCTTACCTCAGGAAGGATGGCTCCAGAGCAAACTAATTTGTGCAGTAGCCAAATAGCTCGCTCACAACTTTAATGGCAGTAGCTCACAAAGTAGAATTTTTGCTCACAAGACTCCACAGCTTAGAGGGAACATTACCTCACAGCCTAAGTGCCACAGGAGAGAGGAAGTGAGAATGTGACAGATTTTCAGGGTGTGGCATTCAGCACTAATGTCCGTGTTCACGTATCAACCTTGTATACAGAAGTCCTAAATGAGACTACATTTTGGAGCTTGAAAAACTGACCCACTAGATGCGAACCATCAGCTGGCAAAGCATGGCTCCACCCACCTGATCCTAAATACACATTTATCAGAGGCCATTAGCAGCAACACACACTTTAAGACAGAGATAGGAGCATCCTTGGTGAAGAACACTTCCAGTCTCAAACTATGACCTTCAGGAGCAAAAGATTCCACCTCTTTCCTCCAACAGCACCACATACTGCCCTTTGGACAGCATTTAATAGGCACAACCTAGGGGCATTTTCATTACACTGACTAGACCTTTTCCCTATACTCCAATATTTGTTCCAAGCCTAGTTGAAGCCACATTTGCCTTAGAATAACACAGCCTCTCCACAACACTGGACCAAGAAATTACCTTGCAGGGAGACTTTCAGGAAATAGTGAGCATATTTCTCCATGAAAACTCTGACTTTGGTTACGGATGTAATAGGCCAGCCGTTGTGTAGGTCAGTCTCGCTAACAGAGGCCAAGAGGTAGTAGTCAATGTAGTGTGCTGGCGTTGGCAGGCAGAGATTCCAGTTGAAACTTTCCAAGAGCAGCAGTTCCATCTTCAACAGGTCTTTTTTCGTAAGCACCGGGTTGAGGCAGAACAAGGAAGCAAAGCTGTTCAGCTGCTCCAGCTTTGGCACTCTGTCTTCTTTTTCTTCAAATTTGCCTGTTGAGATGAAAAACATTTCTGAATGAAATGATCATCTTCTTTTCTGTATGCTTCGTACATATAAAATAGCCTGAACTCATTTTGTACAAACGACTTCCACCAGCAGAAATGCTCTGGTGGATCCAAGTCTCATCTAACTAACCACCATTAACTGACTGTCTAAACTTACGTCAACATACTGTGGTTCATTCAGGTTCCTCAAACCAGGACCTGAAGCTAGTTTACTAGCCACAGTCTTCACTGTCTTTTTGCACTATGTATGAATGTAGTCTCCTGGCTTGTTTTCCTGC
>NW_015169173.1:1472151-1498453 GCF_001447785.1 Gekko japonicus
GAGTCCCCTGCCTCCTCTTGCCTTCCCTCACCTTTTACTAGCCTGGCTCGGAGCCTGCCTTGCCACAGACTCCTCTCCATCCCCACTTCCGCTCTCATAAAGACATGGCAACATGGTGCACTCCTCAAGGAAAAAAACAGTGCTGAAGGAGCCCTGGCTATACTCCAGCCACAGAGGAGTTAACAGATGCAGAAGGAAGCAAGACAGAGGTAGAAGGAAGCAGACAACAGCCAGTTGCTCGTGGGCCACATACAAGGCCTGTGGGGGCTGGATCCAGCCTGCATGTTTGACACCCTTAACATAAAACTTTTCAGCTTCCTTGTATAGTAGAGATAGGGGGCTCAGTGATAGCCAAAGATTCCTGAGAAAGGTTTTCCCACTCTTGAGTTGCTAGGAAACTGGTGATGCAGTGAGGCTTTGCCACGAGTTAGGTGCTATGAAGCAGGCTGGGATATCAGCCATGTCTCTCACAGAGATTAAATAAGGAAAGCGCTTGTGATGGACTACACTTTTTAAGAGGCTTAGAAGTGCTGTACCAACAATTAAAGGACTGTGAAGGGTTAATTCTTCATAGAGACAGAGAACCTTGAATGACAGACTGTTCTAAGTAATCTGATGGGTTAGCATCAGCTGAGCAAAAAATCTTGAGAAAGTTGTATGCTGAGAAGTCAGTCAGATTCCTGCCTTAAATGAGAAGAGACATCATCTGAGAATAGCCCTGACAGAAAAAGGGTTTAGTGCTGACAGATTTCTACTTTGACTGAACGCAGTCTGAATTCAGCATTAGCTGAGAGCAGTTTGAATACAGACAGAGAACTGGGGGAGAGTTTAGCATGGAGGTTTGGGTTAGTAGAGAAGACTCCCATTCAGGCCAAAGGAAAGGGGATAGATCTTCTAGAGAGAAAAATCCCTACCCAATCAAACAGGGGGAGTTATCTCTGAGGAGTACAGAATTCCCTAGTCTGGTGTGATTACAAACTGCCTGTGGAGACCTTAAAACTTTGTGAACAACTCAAGAAGTGTACTGGTGTTCCAAGAGAAGGGGTCTGGGTACTGGGAAGAGGATACCAGCCTTCTGGACACCAAAAGAGTTAGCAATTACTCAAACAAAGTGAACTAGAGTGTTTGGGAAAAGATGGGAACAAAAGCCTCTCAATATAAAGATCTAAGTATCTGTGAATAAATTAAGAACCTCTCAAAGCCTAATATATAAGATCAAAAGTCTGTGCTTGTACCAGTTTTATCTCAGTAACTTCAACCCATGATTTCACCTGACCTTTCCCTTTGATGTTAAATAAACCCTTTTGTTATTTTTTTACTTTTAAAAGTGTCTCAAGCTCCATTTTCAAGGGTTTAAGGGCAATCCTATCCCTTCCCTCAGGTTCCTGGGCTGAGTCAAAACATATCTTACTGACAGGGTGGGACAGAAAAATAGAGGGAAAATCTAGCCTCTGAGGGAGGGAAGTGGAAGGGCACTCGCCATAATTTGCCGAAATAAGTAAAGATGAACCTTTGTCATGCACTAGCCACAGTTAAAGTCATGGTTTTGCATTAAGTCTGAATCAATCCAGTGTGTCTTTTTATAGTTTGTTCCTGTCTTATGTCAAAACAGGAAAAGATTACACTCAAACTTCAAGGGCTTGCCTGAGTCACTGTCCAATTTCCATGTTATTTCAGCTGAGATTTAAACTTCTGAAGAATCTGAAAGCCATGTTGTAGCTTTTATAATTGAAGAAAAAACAACCCTATTTATTTGATGGTAGTTGAAAATCATCTCTCTCTAAGGTTATTTTGCAAAGTGTGCAATTTTGTATTTCTAGTTTAATTTTTTTTCTCTGTATTGTTGATTAGATTCTATCCATACCTCTAATTTTCTGTGAATTGTGTATACAATTACACTTTTGCACTACATTTAGTGTGTTGGTTATTTTTATGGTCCTCTCTTTTGTAATTTATTTTGGAAACACCTCCCCTCTATCCATATTTCTTTCAGATTTGGCTATAATGGATCCCTGCCATTTTTTTTGCCTCTACTTCAACAAGCTGTTTTCTGTTCACTATCAATACGTTTTCAGCATTAAAGGATTTAAATTAACATGTACAACATCCTTTTTTGTGAGGGCAGAAAACAAAGGGCCAGTAATGGACTAAGGAAAGCTACGAGACACAGCACACCAAACAGCTTCTTTTGCTTTTGTTGTTTTATGAGGGGCGCTCTGTTGTCCCTTTCCTAGATCTAAATTCCACAGAATTCAGCTGCACCTGAAACCATTACGGCCATCCTCATCAAGGACATGTCTAACAAGCCTCGGTAAGCATTTCTTTACCGCCATTAACAGCTCTCCAGGGGGAAACAATGCTGACCCTTAACAACCAGACAGCTTCTATGTCCTTGAAGGTTTTGGGCAGGAAAACGTAACAGTTGCCCAGGATCACCAATACAAAGATTAGATACCTTACAGAATACACAGGATGTGCTGATGGCCACCAGTAGAGATGGCTTTAGACAAGGACCCATCAAGTTCATGGAGGAGGCGCGGTCTGTCAACAGCTATTATCTCTGATGGCTAAATGGGACCTCCAAGCTCAGAGTCTGTCTCTCACAGAGTGCCAGTTGCAGGGTGGAGGGGGGACAGCAGTGCTGGAAGGTTTCTGCCTTTGTGTCATGCTTGTGTATCGGGTTCCCACATGTGAGAAGCCACTGTGAGAAACAGGATGCTAGAGGAGATGGAACCTTGGTCTGATCCAGCAGGGTTCTGATACAGTAGATCCCACCTAAGTTATTGTTAAAATGCTAACCTTACCTTGAAAAGCTCTGCTGATTCTCATGTGAAGTTCCCCACTAGAATTTTCTCCCTCATGTGAAGCTGTATGTGTTGGGATACAAGTGCTTACAGAAACCTATTTTTTTACCCCCTGAACTGGCCATGTTAGTCTGGTAAGGCAATTCTATGGGTCCAGCCAGGGCTCTTTTTGTAGAAAAAGCCCAGCAGGAACCCATTAGCATATTAGGCCACACCCCTGTCTGCGCAGCTCATTAGCATACTGGGCCAATGTTCTCTCTGGGCTGCACACGGCAAAAGGAAATTTTACAAGGACTCTGATCTGAATGTCCCCCACCAATCTTGTTCATGCAGATTGGCTTACCATTTAAAAACAGACACCCTGTGAGGTAGGTGGGACTGAGAGAGCTCTTTCGAGAACTGCTCTTGAAAGAACAGCTCTGAAAGAACTTGTGATTGACCCAAGGTCACACCAGCAGCTGCAAGTAGAGGAATGGGGAATCAAACCCAGTTCTCCCAGATTAGAGTCCATGCTCCTAGCCACTACACCAAACTGTAACAAAACTTTTAGAAGTATAAAACATAAGGGTGTAGACTTTCCAATTTCCCGGGGGTGGGTGGGCTGGGGCTGGGCCAGAGGCATTGCTTTGCTAGGAGCAAGGGTGGCTCCCGGGGGAGGCTGAGCACCTTCCTGAAAATTTCGGCGGGGGCTGACGCCCCGCCGCCCCCACGAAGATTACGCCTATGTAGACTCTACCACAGCAGAGCCTTTAAGCAGATCATTTCCAAAACAGTCCTTCAAAGCCTAATTACATGAATTAAGCAGCAAGCAAGATACACTGTTTTGAAAAGTATTTCCCTCATAAATACTCAGAGATGCTGTGGTATCCCAGCAGTGACATTCACAAACAACGAACAACCCAGACTAAAGATGTAACAGAGTCCTCAACATGATGCTTAAGCAATGGGGAGGGGAGAGAGAATGAGAAGGTACTTATATAAACCAAAAACACTGGGACACACTTCAGCTATAAAACTTCATACATTCATATATATGCTCCTCCCTGCAAGCAGGAATATTAAGAAAGCAGAATCCAAGCAGCTATGCCCTTGGGGTTGTTCAAAACCAGTGAGGTTTTTTTAGAAAAACGTTTTCCTTTGAACAGCTGACCTACCTCATCCATAGCACAAACCACTTAAAAAAATAGTCTACTATGTAACATGGGCAACTGCTGGTTGAGAAACATGCTTAGAGCTTCATTTTTGGTACACAGAACAGCTATGAAGCTTTCTGGATGCTGGATTGGGTTGTAATCCCGTGATGCCCAACAGTGTATCTCCTGGTTGTTGGATCCCCAAGCATCGAGAATAAATCCACGTTTCCAAAGAAAGCAAAGTTTATTTCAAAGCATTGGAAAGACACTCAAACACGTTCCTTGTTAGAACTGGGTACAAGCAGTTAGGGCAAACATGATAAAGGGATTCAAGTTAGATACATAACCAATGGATAACGTTCCCGCTGGCGGGCAGGAGAAAACGGTTGCGCGCTCAGGTCCTGGGAACCAGGCGAACAGTAAACAGTTATTTGGTTAGAAAAAAATAATCGAGTATGGTTTAAATGTCATATTCAAACAAATTCAAAGCTGTATGTGGAAAATTTTTTGATTGGAATAATACTTTTAAAAATGAAAGAAAGTACAGGACCTACTTCTCTTATGCCGTTTAAATTTAGTGTGTGTGTGGGAAATAAATGCATGATTGATGCACTAACTTCAGCACATTCAAATAACTGTGTATGATATGCTATGAATGTGGTTGTCCTTTAATCTCTAGCAACAGAATTAACTCTCCTCCATGAATGCCACAGGGGAACCTGTGACATCCCGGTAGCCATGTGTACCACACGGCAGCAAGACCAGCCGACTGACTCAGATCACTTATTGGACGATAGTAACAACTTGGACCATCTTGGAAGTTAAAAGCACTTTATTCTTTGTAAATTTTGTAAATTGTGATTTTACTGGATTTTACTGTTTTATGAATGGGCGTGTGCCCCTGTAAGCCGCCCTGAGCCCACTTGCGGGGAGGGCGGGGTAAAAATACCTGAAATAAATAAATAAATAAAGTTGCTGGGCAGACGCTATATGCCACCGGGGTCTGGATCAGTGCAGTCACAGACAATATTGACAGACCTCTATTAAGATTCCTACACAATATTCTGAGGACACTTCAGTGTGTGTCTGAAATAGCCCTGAGAGCCGAAGTTGGGGAGATGTCTTATGAAGCTAGGGCCTGGGGAAGAGCATTCAATTTGAAAATTAGGACTGGAAAATCAAACCTAGATCTACACATCCTTGGACTAGTTAAGCTGGACCACCACACAAGTGATTGGGACAGATTATTGGACCATAAACTATTAGAGAAGGAAAGGAGGAAAAGAGAGAAAGAAAGAGAGAAGGAAAAGAGGAAAAGAAAGAGAAAGAGCCCCCCCCCGCCTCCCCCAACTTACCTTGCCTTTTGGCGGAGAGGCACGGGCCAAGTAGGCCTTTCATGCACTCTGCACCTCGGCACACACCGGGAAAGACAGGAGGGGGCTGGGCAGGCCTTTTCCACGCTCCGCGCCTCGGCACACACTGGGAAAGACGGGCTGGGCAGGCTTTTCCCATGCGCTGCGCATCGGTGCGCACCAGGAAAGGCAGGCAGGGGGTGGGCCCCCGAGGAGAAAGAGAAAGCTATGGCCTTCCCACCCACCACCCAACGTCCACCTGCCCGCCTTCCTCGACAGTGCCGACTGTGACAGGCCCTCGAGGGCTGCCAGGCCGTGCTGCAGAGGGGAAGGAGAGCGCAGTAGCCTTCCCCCCCACACCCCCCCCATAGCACCGACTTACTTTGCCTTTTGGCAGGGAGGCACGTTGGAGCAGTGGGCAGCAATGAGATGAGCACGTGCTCTGGTGCTTGTTGCCGCTGCTGCTTCTTTGCTTTTGAAGTGGAAGGGGCGAGGTGGGGCGAGGCGGGCTCAGAAGCCAGCCAGAACGCTGTTCCGGCCCAAAAATAGCCCTGGGTCCAGCTATTGGTGGCTCATTTAGACAAGTACATATAAAAAGCCACAACCCAAGAATTCATGCAGCTACTGCATTCAAAGATCTGAAGTGTCACATCACAGAAACCCTAACGTGCCCTTTAGCTGTTTCAGGGCAACACAGGAATTGCTTTTTGGACTGTTGTCAGTCTTATGGGTTCATCTCACCTAATACTGAACAGTCCATCAACTATCTACTTGCCTGTAGGCCTTTAACTATGACAATGGCACATGAGTTGATTTAATTAAACAGCACCTCCCACAGTGCTAGTTAGTGTAACATTGCAAAGGTGCTTCTTTATAACCTCTAAAACACTCTCTAGGTACATTCCTGGATATGTCATGTCATTTTTCTAGAACACAGCACTATAAGGAATTCTTGTGGACAGGCTTCTCAGCACTTTTATCAAAAGCATCATATGCAAAACTTCTGTTTTCTCAGGACATTCAATGGGCAAAAGATATACTATTTGCTAAGACAAGACCAAACACATTGATACATCAACAGACACGTACTTGCAAGAAGGAGGCAAGCAACTGAAATGACACAGAGTTGTTTGACAGCAACATCATAGCGGTCCATAAAGAGGTCCAGCAAGTAGACTGCGAGGTGCCGGGCCGTTGGACACAGTTGGCAGCGGCTGCTGAGGATGGTCAAGAGGTCAGCCAAATAACGCCGCATCCCCATTTGTGAAGAATGGGCCTTGTACACAGGCAGTTTCAGCTCCTATGGCAACACAAAAAAGTTGGGGGGGGGGAGAGGAGTATTAAAATGAATATCCATTTAGTAGTCAGAACGCCTAGTTAAGCATTTGCCACCTGTTTCAGTGAATGCTTACCAACTAAAGCAATAAAAACTTAGCCACTCTCTTTTTGAATAAATATACAACATGTTTTGAAAGATAATTCACTTTGCTTTGGTCATTCACAGTCTTCAGAGGGTCACCCACTTAGTGGTGGAGCCACGAATACTAAAAAGAGTCAGTTCACCAAAAGCTAGTGCATTCTGCATTAAGACAATATTCTGCAATAAGACAATAATAGCCAACATCAGTTATGGGAATAATTTCAGAAGAGATGTTGACAGGGATATTCCATTACAGGGTTAAGAGAATCTCTCTCTCAAAGTTATGCATACTTTGTTTTATCATTATTGGTTTGCTCCTGGGTTATGATATTCCTTTTCCAGTCTGCTACTGGATTTTACTGGTTTATTATACTGTTTTTAATTATTTTATACTATTGAGTTTTGTGATTAAGAGCAGAATATAGTTAAAAATTTAAAAATGAAATAGTCCTTAGAGAACAGCTGGTTCATGTAACGTTATTACAAATATAAAGATATTGCTTTATGGAAATCCAAAACCAAGGAAAACCCCCATGTGTTGCTTTTTATTAGGACCAACCCAAATGACAAAACAGAATGTACAAGCCTGGAGTTCACCAGAATGCTTCTTCATCAGGCTGGGTGTTACACAAATGTATCTGATGATGAAGAAGAGGAGATTGGATTTAAACCCCACCCTTCACTACCCAAAGGTGTCTCAGAGTGGCTTACAAACTCCTTTCCCTTCCCCTCCCCACAACAGACACCCTGTGAGGTAGGTGGGGCTGAGAGAGCTCTTGACAGAAACTGCTCTTTTTTCAAGGACAGCTCTTATCAGAACTACGGCTTGCCCAAGGTCATCCAGCCAGGTGCAAGTGGAAGAGTGGGGAATCAAACCCGGTTCTCCCAGATGAAGTGAGCTGCGACCAACAGAAGCTTATCCTGGAATACGTGCCCATGAAACTGATTCTACAGGTCTCCCCCCCCCCCTTACTGGGACTAAAAGCATTGGGGGGGGGATTTAGTGTTGAAGAAACTGTCCAGAGGAAAGCTGTTGCTGCACTTTTCCTGAGCACAGCAGCCCTAATCCATCTCTCCCCACCACTGCCAGAGTATGCTTTTTTGTTCTTTTTAAGGCCATAAAACAGGGTTAGGGGTTGGGGATCCAGGGACAGAGCAGTAATGTTGCATATAGGTAGATCCTGAGTGTTCTCAAGAAGATGGTTATTTTTTTTCCTATGGTTATGTTTAACAAGTAAATCTTACTATGATCTGATGTCCCTGCTGTCCTAAGTAGTGGGTTAACTCCAGTGACCTGGCAGCAGAGGTGCTGGTGGATGCAGATCTTTCCCTTCTGCCCTTTCCCCTACCAGTTTCTTCTTCTGACCCCACGAAAGTGGGTTCCCAGTGCCAGTATTTTTCCATATGGGGTACATACCTCAGACAACAGTCAGCCAGTTACAAATACCCTCTGATATGTTTGTGTAGTGTGAATGGTCTGAGTCCATTTCTTTTAGTATGCATAGTACGTATACATGCTGAAAAATGTCACACGTGAATTGACCCTAAAGCTTGGGTGAAACAGATGCTTACCATTCCATTGTCTCCTTGTGAATGCTTTATACCAGGTATGAACAAAGCAACATTCCAACTGAAGGCCCTGTTTTGTCCAGCTAGACATTCTTTCTCCATTGCCCTTCATTGTTCTGGGTGCGTGCAGCTTCTTTGAGGGAGGTACTTTGTTTTGTATTCAGTACAATCTGCTTGTGTTTTATCCTTTGTTCACATCTGACATGGCAAGTAGCAGCTGGACTGTGTTTCAGGACACTTGAAGTAGGTAGGAATTGTTAACATTTACACTGTAACTTAATTCCCCCCCCACACACAAGTAACCTGGTGGTCATTCCAGCCAGGTGGATTGGTGAGCAGAGACATCTGCAAGCAGGCAAAACTGTAGGTGGGAATTGGTGCAAACTCTTCCTTTAGGCAAATATTTTCATTTCCTCTTCCCTTGCATTTACTAGGATGTTGAGCTTATTTGCGCAGGATTCTAAATCTGCTTTTGTACGTTGACCTTTTTTTGTTATCCAGTAAACTGATTTCAGATTTGTACAATATTGGAAGGTGGTCTCTCCTCTTTTTCATGAAACTCACCATATCCATTACTTCCCAAGCTTTTCTTTTTCATCAGGCACACATTTCACAGCTTTGGAAGGAACTGTGGACAGAACCTTATTTGACAGGAGGCATTTCCTATATTATTTTTGCTTTGCATTGGATGTATACTGTAATTAGAATAAGATGGGGCATTAACCACAGAATGGCTTTTGGAGTGCTTTACACACCGCACAAAACTTCAGAGTAGGATTAAATTCGTAGAATGTATCTGTTTTCTCATTTTAAACATTTGAATGTTTATGTATTCTTGACTAAAACTGAATAATCATGTGCACATCTGATTTTTTATGTATACCTGGAGTTATATTTAATAAAAATATTCTGGCTTAAACGGTACTTTTATGTCTCTTATTTCTTGTAATATCCCCTGGATCCATAACCAGTATTTTTTTGTTTTAACACACGTCCACTACATATGGATATAGGTCCCCACATTTTGTTCACATTTCCAGCAGCTACTAGAGACATTTGCGTATCATTTAGCTAATCTATCTGGTGACATATGCCATCTGTAGAACATTTTGTATATATTTTCCTTGAAAGAGGTTGCTCTTGTAATTTTTATGTTAGTTTTCCAAACTTTTGCCCATTGATCTACCGTATATCTATATTATCGCCTATGTTTTGTGCCCAAGTCACCATTGAAGATTTAACTACCTCATCCTGCATCCTTGTTTCTAATAAGAAGGCGTACAGTTTTTTCATTAGTTCTTCCTCTGTAAACAGCCAAATTTTATTCAAATCATTTCTCATTAAAAACATTTTGAAAATCCTTTTTATACCTTGATTCCAATTGTAATCTTTCCCACCAAGTCAGATTGGTGTTTTGTTCTTGTAGCTTAGAGACTGATTTTAGATTATTATAACTATCTAACAAGTCTTCGTATAAGGTATATTTCATAAATAATGTGGGCTTTATGAAAGCTTCCAATGGGGAGACCCACTTTGAGATTTTAAACAAGGACTCGCTGAGCAAATGCTGGTTGAAATATTTATGTACCCTATACTTATCATACCATGGGAATGCATGCCACCCCATTAATAAGTCATGGTCTTCTATTTTTAGGAGTCTTAAATTTTCCAGAGTCACCCAGTTTTTTATCCAAACCAAGGATGCTGTTTTATAATATAGGGACCAATTAGATAATGCAAAACCTTCTCTTTCTTTCCTATCTTGTAAAGCTTTCATTTTTATCCTGACTCTTTTAGCTTGCCAGATAAATGGACTTATAATTCTATCCAAATCCTTAAAATATTGCTGATTTTTCAAGATCGGAATATTTTGAAAAAGAAATAGAAGTCTTGGTAATATATTCATTTCCACTACTGCTATTCTCCCCATAAATGATAATTGCAGGCTTTCCCATTTTTCTAGATACTTCTTAATTTCTAACAAGTTTCTTATAATTGTCTTCAAATAATGAGCTACATCTATTTGTCAATACTATGCCTAAATGTTTTACTTTCTTCCGTACTTCAATAGTTAATTTTTTAAAATAAATGTTGTATCTGTTCCTTAGAACAATTTTGGTAAGTATCTTTGTCTTCTTAAAGTTAATTTTCAAACCAGCTACTTGTCCAAATTCTTGTAATCTGTTCAAAAATTGTGCAATCATTACTAGTGGTTCCTCCAAAATAAAGACTAAATCATCTGCAAAGGCTTGCAGCTTAAATTCTTCCCCTTTCACCTTAAGCCCTTTAATTAGGCTATCTTCTCTAACTATATTGTTCAATGTTTCAAGTACGAAAATAAATAGTAAAGGAGAAAGTGGACATCCCTGCCTAGTCCCTTTTTGTATTTTGTGTAATATCTCCATTCACCAACACCCTAGCCCATTGATTTTTATATATTGCTCTAACCATTGTGTAAAAATCCTTTCCACTGTCCCACATATTTAATTGCTCTAATAAAAAATTCCAACTGATATTGTCAAATGCTTTCTCTGCGTCCAGGAATACCAATGCCATCTGTTTCTCGAGGTGTGCTTTGTAATATTCAAGCACATTCCGAATAATTCTTAACTTATTTCTTATCTGCCTTTTGGGCAAGAAACCTGCTTGGTCTTGGTGTATTATCTGAACAAGAACTTTTTTTAGTTTGGTTGCCAATAGAGTCACATAGATTTTATAATCTGCACTTAACAAGGAGATTGTCCTGTTATTTCTTATTTCCTTCTGATCCGTATCCTGCTTATGAATTAGTGTAATTAAGGTTTCATTCCATGTATTTGGTACTTTCTTCTTGTGTATAATGTTCTGCATTATACACTTTAAAGGCAGAATTATTTGATCTTCAAAAGTCTGGTAAAATTCTGCAGGTAGTCCATCTGGACCTGGTGTCTTTTTCTTTTTTAGTTTTTTAATTGCTTCAGTTATCTCAAAAATCGTGATTGGTTCATTTAAAGTTTTCCAATGAGTTTCAGTAAATTTCTTGTCATTTTATTTTTTAAAAAAGTTTTTTAACTTGTGTTGGTCTTGGTCCTTTTGTTGATATAAACTTTTATAGAAATCCTCTATGATCCTCTTCAAGTCTCTAGAGATATATTTTCCCTCTCCTTGCTCATTTCTTAGCGATCTAATATATTTTTCTCTCTTTCTTTTCTTATTTTATAAGCTAATCATCTTGTCGGTTTATTCGCATTTTCAAAATAATACTGTTTCATATACTTTCTTGCCAGTTCCTGCATCAAGAGGCAATTCAATTGGTGTTGCAAATTCTTTATCTTAATCCTAGCACTTTCAAAGCAGGGTTCAGTCTTTATCCTATCCTCTTCTTCTTTAATTTGCTTTCCAATCTGTTCATACTTTAATTTCTTTTGTTTTTTCATCCAGACTTCTTGGCTGATGAATCAACCTCTTGCAAAAGCCTTAAAAGCATTCCAAACTGTATCAATAGCCATTTCTGGTTGGATATTTTGTTTTAAAAAATCATTAACTTTCATCTTCGTTACAAATTTTCCATCTTTTAGTAACCACATATTTAGGGTCCATCTGCTTTTCTTCTGAATATCTTGCAATGTCAACATTAATGGGTTATGGTCTGCAAAGGTCCTAGGTAAAATCTTCACTTCAGTCACTTCATTTATCACCGTTGCCGAGATCCACGCCATGTCCAACCTTGACCAAGATCTGTGTCTTGCAGAGAAAAAAGTATACTCAGAGTTGATATTCCTAGTTCTCCATGAGTCTATTACATTAAATCATTCTGCTAATTGTAAGAAAGTTCTTGGTAGCTCATTCCCTCGCTTTTGTCCTCCTAATTATCTTTTCCTATCTTTCCGGCAAAGATTGCGTTGTAATCCCCAATAATGCAAAGTTCTTCAAAAGTCTGTCCTGAAACGGCCTCTCAATAAGGCATAGAATCTTCCTTGTTCTGGTTTGGTGCATATATGTTCACTATTAAAGTTGATTTGGCCTGCCTCTGAATTCGTACCATCAGGACTCTGCCATCTTCCAATTCACATGTCAATTCAGGGTGTAAGTACTCTTTTACATAGATTGCAACTCCCCCCTTTTTTTGTTTATCTGTAGGTACAAAGTATTTCCCTAGTCTCTTACATTCTAGTAGATTTCGGTCTTCACTGCTAATATGTGTCTCCTAAAGACATACTTTAGGAAAATACATACATAGGAAAAAGGAGTACGACAAGGATGTATATTGTCACCTTGCTTATTTAATATATATGCAGAGTACATCATGCGAAATTAAGATTGCTGGGGAAAAGATCAACAACCTCAGATATGCAGACGATACCACTCTAATGGCAGAAAGTGAAGAGGGCCTAAAGAGCCTCTTACTCAGGGTAAAAGAGGAGAGCGCAAAAGTGGGCTTGAAGCTCAATATTAAAAAAAAACTAAGATCATGGCATCCGGCCCCATCACTCCTTGGCAAATAGAAGGGGAAGTTGTGGAAGTAGTGACAGACTTCACGTTCCTGGGATCCCAGATCACTGCAGATGGTGACTGCAGCCATGAAAGTAAAAGACACCTGCTTCCTGGAAGGAAAGCTATGGCAAGCATAATAAAAAGTAGGGACGTCACCCTGCCAACAAAAGTCCACATGGTCAAAGCAATGGTATTCCCAGTAGTCATGTATGGCTGCGAGAGTTGGACTATAAGGAAGGCCGAGCGCCGAAGAATAGATTCTTTTGAACTATGGTGCTGGAGAAGACTCTTGAGAGTCCCTTGGACTGCAAGAAGATCAAATCAGTCAATCCTAAAAGAAATCAACCCTGACTGTTCCCTGGAAGGCCAGATAATGAAACTGAAGCTCAAATACTTTGGCCACCAAATGAGAAGGGAGCACTCACTGGAGAAGACCTTGATGCTGGGAAAGACTGAAGGTCAAAGAAGACAGGGACAGCAAAGGATGAGATGGTTAGACAGTGTCATAGATGCAACGAACATGAAATTGAGCCAACTTCAGAGGACGGCGGAAGACAGGAAGGCCTGGCGTGATCTGTTCCATGGGGTAGCAAAGAGTCGGACTCGACTGTGCGACTGAACAACAACAAAAAGACATACTATATCAGTTCGTAATTACTTAATTTGAAGAAAGATTTTTTCCCTCTTTTGTGGAAAGTTTAAGCCGTTTACATTTATTGATACTATTTTTATTTTCTTATATTCCATTTTTCTTATCTTTTAATTATCTTGCTTTGTTTCTCTGTTGCAGTCTTGTAACAACTTGTGACAGGAAGATTTTCCTTTTTTTCTTCCTTTCTTCTTCTTTTGTTCCTCTGAACCAGTAGCCCCTTGCTCCTGCGCATCTCAATCTGTCTCACTTGACTCTTCATCCTGCATTCCAAGTTCTTTCCCATATCTGTCTAGAAAATCTTCTATTTTAAATATTGAATTGATCTTTTGTCTTTTACCATCATATGTAAATAGTACGCCTTTTGGAAGCAACCATCTATATGTTATTCCATTTGTTCTCAACAAATTTGTAAGAGTTGTATAATCTTGACATTTTTCTCTTACCCTCCATGGTATATCCCTTAAGGTTTTAATTTCTGATTCTTGAATACGCAATGTATTTTCATTAGTTGCTTTAAGGATCTTATCTCACATTTTTTAAAATAAAACTTAACATGTACTTCTCTAGCAAGCTTATTTCTTCTCGCATACGTCGAGTTTCTCCTATACACAGCCTCTATTTCATCTGCTACCTCGTTATCAGTTCCTACTCCCAACTGTTCAGCTATGGCCTGAACCATTTGTTCTTTTATATTTCCATCTTTATTTTCTGGAATGCTTTGAAACCTTAATATACGGGCTGCTCTTTCCATCTCAAATTTTATCAGGGTATCTTCCATCTTGTATTTATATCTTGTAATTGTCTTGTATTTATATCTTGTAATTGTTGGTCCACTTCTTTGATTTTTCCTTCCATCTTATCAGACAATGAGGCCAAGTTTGCTTTGTTTTCCACCAGTTTTTAAAATTTCTTCTGTTTTCATTGACAGTTGTTCCGTTAATGCATCTAGTTTCATTTGTATAGGTTCTATAGCTTTAGCCATGAGAGAGGGTAGAGTTGTTTTCATGACAGAACTTACTGCTTGTGTAACACTTTCTTGTATTAGCTTCTGCAAATCTTTTATGTTCATCTGCGCTAGATTCATTGTTAAAGCTTTCACTTGTCCTGGGGATGGAATAGACGCCTTTCTGGTTCTGCTAGACATCTTTTAATAAAACTTTAGTTCTTATTCTCAGTGTTATCATTCAACCTGAAGTTCCAAGAGGAGCTAACCGCTAATATCCTTCTTAGTTCTTACGTCTTAATATACTTCCACTACTCTATACCTATACCTACTCTACACCTATTCCACTACCTAACGTATCCTGTCTATAACCTCAATACTCTTTAGTTATCATATTACTATTACTACCTATCTAGCTACTACCTATACTACCTAAACCTACCTACTTTACTAAGCCCTTTCTTTTAAGTGTCCCCTTAAGTGCAAACAGCACTTTCTAGTAACTACTATGTGCGTAAGTGCAAACAGTTGATATTACTACAGCAAATCACAAAAAATCAAAATACATTTAAGGTATAAACAAACACAACCAACGGGCAACAATTACTGTCCTAAAAAATTAGAGTAATCTTGCTTCAAACGATCTTCTCCGTCCTCTTCTGTTCTTCCGTTCTGTTTCTTCTTTCTTTCTTCCTCCCTCTTTTCTCCCAATCAAGCCGGCACTCAACAACCCAGTGTCATCACAAACACTACTTGCCTCCAGACACGTTTGTTAAATAAAGCATGCAAAAGCAAAATATAGGCAAGCAGTCAAGTCTACGAGAAAGGAGGCTCATAAGTAATGTTAAATACTACTTGATTTGCCCCTAGCAGCATTCATTAGTATAGTATAAGTTTATTGTCGTAGCCATAGGCCATAACATAATACATCAGGTCATAAAATGGTAATCAGTATACTATACTACTTCTACTTTGTGTTAAATACTAAACTCATTCTGATTTTCCTTGTTGCTAAGGCAAATAACGCCATTCTGCTAGAGAGATAGTGGTCAAGATCTGAGAGTAAAAATTTAACCAGATCCAGATCGGAGAGTCCATTACGCTGCGGAATAATAGGGTTAGGGATGATGTACTTTAGCCTAAGGGCTTCATGCCATGGGCATCTCAGAATATAATGTACAATACCAAAGAAACGTCCAGTCCTGATCATTGAAGGCATGGATTGAAATCTTAAAGCTGTAAAAGCCGATCTTAATTCCAGGCTGGTCAGCTTCTCTAAATACAGGGACCTACAGTGATCCCTTTTAAAAAACTTGAATAATGGTGCCGTACGACAACGTGCTATCACATCCTGATCCATAAGCCCATCCTTTTTGAACACCCATTCCTTCAGTTCCCGTGATTGGGTTTTATTCCTTAATAGATCATCAGGAATTGAAAATTTCAATTGAATTGAGGCCAACTGGTCACCTAATCTCTTGGAGGCTTTCAGGTGCAAACTAAAACTTAAACCCCCCAGGGAATCCTGGAGTCGTTCTAAACATTTTCTCCAATAGGACAGAATTCTGACATTGACTCTGGCATTCAACGAGGTAATTCCCAGTTCAGTCCTCATTAATGCCACTGGCGCACCCCTTGGCAAGATGAGAATCCGCCTCATAAAATAATTCTGTACTATTTCTAATGAGGACAATATCTGATCTCCCCAGCCCCAGATCTCTGATCCATACAGCATGGCTGGAATTATCTTACTCCGATACAGTTTAAGAACTGGGTCTACCATGCCTCCTCCCTTAGAAAAGTAAAGAAAACAGGGGTTCCTCCAGCGTGCTCAGCAGCTCTTTGTCTCCAGAGTTATATCCACAGAAAACAACAAGTAAAGCCCAGCTATATCGCTTACAGACACTCAATAGCTGTTTTTCCGGATCCTCTCCAACTCCTAGTATAGTTCCGTTTCTCCAATACTGCTTGTATTAGAGCGTCAAGAACCAGTGACAGTCTGCAGTACGATTAATTTGCACAACCTTGCACGGCCGCTTTAAGGGGGTGTTGGTCCTCACCCCGCCTCTTCAGATGCTCCGCACTAGTACATTGACTTAAAGGACGCTCCTTCTTTTTTACTTCTCTCATCTTCCACCAATAAGAGAAAGAAATGTCAAAATATCAATTGTGAAGTCTCCAACGTTGATGTTCAGTCTAACATAAAAGAGAGTTTGGTAGACTCTCTCAGGTCCATTGCACTCCACATTCTCCATGGAAGAACCATCGAGTATCCCAACCACAGCCACCTGCCTCAGAGCAATTCCCGGGTTCGGGTGCAAGCCGCTGCTCGCCTTCTCCCAGAATAAGCTCCTTGCTGTAAGCCTCCCTCCAGGAGTACTCACTGGGGTCTAGCATGTTGCAGCCTCCGCTGGGGGGGCCTGGGGGGCAGCAGTTCAGGAGGGAGCGTTCCCGCCACCTTCTGCTGTCGTTGAGTTCGGACCTCATGTTATGACTTTGAAGGGGCCAGATTAAGTTAGCCAGACAAGCTCACTAGTCAGCTAAGAAAGCAGGACTTGCCCTCCTTTCCAAAGCTCCAGGAACCATCCTGCAACACACACACACAGCATACAGATTCCTGGATTGTACAGAATAACCTGCAGTTGGAATGTAAGGTTGAGAGAGGACTGCTGGCAGCCCCGTTTACTCAGAACTCTGCTTGAGAACACAGACTGCAGAGATGGCAGCTATGACTTGTGACTTGCACTCACCATCATGGAAGAGGCCGTTTCACCCATTATGTAGAAGGCAAGTCACCATCTGTTCATAGTGAATGCAGGAACATGCAAAAGTGAGGCATGTACTTGCTATTGATAGCTATGGCTTGCCTGCATCCTCATGCAAAAATTTTAAGGTAGGCCCATTCCCATCCCAAGTTCATGCTATGGCAACAGCAGGTCTGCTATGGTAGCTGCCATGTCAGTGCTGAGAGGGCTCTGTGTGAACTTTGAATCTATTCCCCCCCCCCCGCATGTGACTGGTACTACACTTCCAAGTAGATGTACCTCATTTGGCAGAAAAACCCACACCTCACCAAGAAGGAAACATGGAAGGGGAGGGGGAATCATGGATTTTATTCTTGCTAGAAGTAAGTGGATGACAGGCTTGGCAGGAGGAGGGAGGTGTTCTTACAAGAACAAAATGACCAAACACCTATTCAACTGAATTTACTTTACTTAAATCATCCACTAGCCGAGCATTTCCCAACTGAGGGTCCCACTCTGAAAGTGGGCTGTAAAGACTGTGAAAGAGGGCCCCAGGTGCTGCTGTTTTATTGATTTGGGCATGCTCTGTTTTACTTAAGTGGTTCACCCCATCAAGTAAATTTGGACTTGTGGGTCACCACCACTTGTGGAAACGAGAACCACGGCTTTAACTCAAGCTCAAACTCCCAAATGAACACTATTCCTTGAGACCATACATCAGCAAAAAGTTGTTAATAACAAAAGGCATCATCCAGTAACCGTAACAGATTTATAAGACAATATAAGTAAAACATCAAAAAGGTTTAATTTTATTGTTCCTAGTAGTCTGCACAACGTGAAAGCCTGCACTCTCCGTAGCCAAATAATCAAGTACTTTACACCTTCCCACAACTAGTTTTGAAATCTACTAATCCTTTTAATAGCAGCAATTGTGCTATAAGATTTGAACACAAGAATGTTTTACCAAGACTCATTGTGCCATCCTGAGCAGAGTAATATTCTTCTCAGCCTGTTGACTTCAATGGGCTTAGAAGGGTGCAACTCTGCTTAGAATGGACGGCCAATGACAGGACATACAGGCCGAGGCCTTCCCCTGATGTTGCCCCCTGGCTCTAGCATTCAGAAGATTAGTGCCTCTGAATGTGGAGATTCCCCTCAGTTGTTGTTCCAAAAACAACAATAAAAACAGACATCTTTGCTGTGGTTGAAAGGACATACACAGATAACATTGATCAGCAATAACATTAACACCACAAAAACCTAATTAAGATAAGTTATATTATCAACTTTTAAAAATTTCACTAAACACAAATGCCAAGAATTACTGACTATAAGAAACCTTTGTTCCAGTACATTGTGTTATTTTCCATATAGACTTTTGTGGTTCCCCCCCCCTCCCGTTAATCCATTGATATATTCAAAGTAACCAGCCTGTCTTCAGAAAATTATAATATTGATTTCGTTGTAAGGGTCGGATCTCCTCCATGACTTTCCCCATGTTTTCCAAGATTGGAAACCACCTCTCAATATAATTTGAATGACGTAATGAAGGGTGTAAAGTAGAAATACTATCTGCCACTCTGTCCATTATTAGGTGGTTCCATATCTTAGAGTACCAAACAGCAACTGTGGGGGGTCTCCATTTTTCCAACAAGACGCTATAGTTGTTTTAGCTGCTGAGAGGAGTAATATTATGAGGTTTTTCAAGGAATGTTGCCAGAAGATTACAGGCCAATCTTGACCAAGTAAAGGGCAATTAATTCTGTGTCTGCTAACTTTCTTAGGGAATCATTATTATTACTATTATTTATTTTTCATATTTGTATTTTTTAAACCCAGTGTATATTAGAGGAAAGAACATCTGAATGATAGACTATTTAATACCATGGACAGAGTAAATTATATATGGCTTTCTTGTAGAGAAGAAATCTTTCTCCCTTGAGCAGCTCACCACCATTACAAGAAAGGTTGATTAAAGCAAAGCAGGCAGGAGCGAGGAGAGAAAAGACAGCTAATTTAATCAAACCTTCAGCCTCAGAGTCTGATGAATCTCTGCTGCAAGGTCTCCTCTCCACCATGGCTCCTCCATCTTCATACCTCAAAAAAAAAAGAGTGGGGGGGGGGGGGGGAGGCAACACCTGGGGCAAGAAACAAATGAGGACAATGTGTTTAATCATTTTTTTAAAGACTCAAAATTTCACAGAACCTTACTTGCCGCACTATAGGTATGTTTCAAGTGTAATACTCCCCCAAAACAAGGAGATATCGGGAAACAGACATCATATCAATCCTATAAGGCATCTTGGAGGGGCCCAAATCAGGGAACAGAACACCTGAAAAGTTCTTCTAATAGTACAAAGCACTACTACATCGCCACTACCAAAATCTGTAAAAGACTCGCAAGGACGGGTTACCAAACTGAATGTTTATCGTTACCTGCAGCCATTCAAGCCGCCATTATTCCCCGGCTTCTGCCCGATTTTTACAAACTCCCTCCCGTCACCTTTTTCGAAGAGAAAGCCGGGGGCGGGGAACAGATCTCAGCCAACAAGGAATGCCCGGAACCGGGCTGCCTCCTTGGTTACGGATCCTAACTCTAACACAATTGAGAACACCGCTAACTTCAATCTACAGTTTTCACGGCCAATTTGCGGCTGTTGCCTTCGGGAACGGGTGCCTACCAGTTGCACAAAACTTTTTAAGGCTCGGCAATCACAATTTTCTAAATACTCTACGAACACAACTCACACGACGGTTACCTCTGCTAAACTGTGACCTCCCGCCTTTGTCGTATCGGGAATCCTTCAGCTCCTGCTGGGAAAAAAAACCCACTCCAGCTCGGAAGACAAAATAAAACCCCCCCCCCCCCCCCCCAGCCTCTAGTCGTAGAGGCTGGAGGGCCGGGCGGAGGCCGGACACATGCCCCCAGGGTGCGCCTCTTCCCCAAATGTGATTCGGTAGGGAGATTACACGCCAGTTTTACAATACACTCGCGCACAGCCTCAGCCCACGAGGTGTATGGGAGTTGTAGTTCTTTCGCCTCCCGTTTCTCTTGAGTTTGTGCGTAACCGCTTCATAGGGCTTAGAATGTCCGTTCTCTGCTGTGTGCTAAAGTGGCTGACAGAGAGTTTGCCTTCTGGTAATGCTAAAATCCTAAAAGAAATCAACCCTGACTGCTCCCTGGAAGGCCAGATAATGAAACTGAAGCTCAAATACTTTGGCCACCAAATGAGAAGGGAGCACTCACTGGAGAAGACCCTGATGCTGGGAAAGATCGAAGGTCAAAGAAGACCGGGACGGCAAAGGATGAGATGGTTAGACAGTGTCATCGATGCAACGAACATGAAATTGCGCCAACTTCAGAGGACGGCGGAAGACAGGAGGGCCTGGAGGGAGCTGGTCCACGGGGTCGCGAAGAGTCGGACTCGACTGTGCGACTGAACAACAAAAATGCCATTTTAGCAGCCCTGGTCCTAGCACCCGGGTCTCACGCCCTGTCTCAGGCACAGAGTCTCCACTGTGCAGGCTTGGATGAAGGGACAATTGTAGCACGGTCAGCAACAATGACCATGAGCCTGGATGGTTAGTCAGAAAATTCGTATGCTTCGTTGAGGCAGCTCACCGTAAATAAATAACAACAATAAAAACAAAAAAGGACACATTCATAATGTAAACACGCTGGACTGGCACGCTCATCTGTGTCGTTTTAACAAAACTTCACATACTTTCAAGGAAACAGCTGCAGGGGATTCTAGGGTTGCAAATCTCCAGGTGGAGCCTGGAGGTCTCCCGGAATTACAAATGACTTCCAGACAACAGGGATCAATTCATCTGGAGAAAATGGCCTCTTTGGAGAGTCGACTCTATGGCATGATAGTTGTTGAAAGTCCCTCTCCTCCTCAAAGGATGCCTCAGCCCCCTTCCACCCTCAAATTTCCAGGAGTTTTCTAACCCGGAATTGGCAGCCCTACCCTGTATGGCTTACAAAGTTTACAAAGCACTTTTAATTTTTGCCTTTCACTGCTTGTGTATCCAGGGGTCATTTCCTAGAAAAAGAGATGCAGGAGCCCATTAGCATAACTTATTTGCATATGCCACACCCCCTGACATCACCAGAAGTGTGTCAGAAGGCTCTACTGGACTGTTTTGGATTGCTAGCTATTGGGGGGGGGGGAGATGTGCAGATCTGTCCTCACAGAGGAAGGAGAGCTTATACCTGAATAAAACTTGGTCTTAAATGTGCCACTGGACTGTTTTGGACTGGGGGGTGGGGGGCTCTGCAGCTTACCTGGCTGCTTCTTGCTAGCGAGAGGGTGTGTGCTGGGGGCAGGGGGGGGGTCTTGTTCCATGTGCTCGCCCCCTAGGCTCTTTACTGCCGGAGCTCCGCTCCTGTGCGCTCCTGCAGGAAATGACCCCTGCTTGTATCAATTTTGTGTGGTAAAGGAACTAAAGCTGAGGGAAAAAATTATCTGCCTAAGGCCGCATGATTACTATACAGTTAGAAAATGTAGGGAAGTGGCCTAGAGATTAAACAATCCAAACACCCACAGTCCTCCCCTGAAATAAGAGTTTGCAACATTTTTTGTTAGTGCCAAGCCTCCCTTTACTGTCATTGCATAGCGGTGCAGGGATAAGAAGTTTCATCTGCTGAATTCCTGCCTCTTGTGCCTTGGTCAGAAGAAAAAAGAGCTGGCAAGGAGAGGAGAGAGGTGGGATTTGAATCCATATCCTTAGCCAACTTTTAAGCAAATTGATCACACTTTCTACATTGGTTTAATAACCAAACTGGACATAGAAAATAGTCACCACTAATACAACCCCACAAAGTTCAATGTGGCGGAACAAACAATCCTGTCTGCAATGTACTGTGAATCATTCCTCACACAGCTCAGCTCTGCCTATTGAATTAAAAATTATAATTCCACTTTCCCAAAATATTTGGCCCTCATTATGGCTTACAAATTCCATAAACAAATACAACTAATTTTGTCCTTGCCTATAAGTGCATAAGGAGCTGCGGTGGCTCAAGTGGTTAAGACGCTGAACTGCAGGCTGTGGAAGGTCAGTAGTTCAGCAGTTCGAGACCGGGTGCCGCATGACGGAGTGAGTTCCCGTCTCTAGTTCCAGCTCCTGCCAACCTAGCAGTTCGAAAGCAAGAAATTGCATGTAGATAAATAGGTACCACTTCGGTGGGAAGGAAACAGCGATCCATGTGCCTTGGTGTTTAGTCATGCCGGCCACATGACCATGGAAATGTCTTCGGACAGCGCTGGCTCTTCGGCTTTGAAACGGAGATGAGCACCGCATCCCTAGAGTCGGATTCGACTGGCTTTCGAGCAAGGGAACCTTTACCTTTTTATAAGTGCATACAAATAGGAAACTAATAGTACAGGCCTAGTTCGAATAAAAGTGGCTTATCCTTGCTGAATGATCATGTCCAATTCCAATGAAGCCTGATATGGATATGCCCTAAAACACAATCCCAGTAAAAAACACAACACTTGACATGTCTCCCATTCACTTAGGTGTTTTATGACAACAAAATAAAAACAAAACAAGGCCATAATTACTGTTAGCCATATTTTGTGAGATTCTGAATCTAAGTTTTTGGCACACTGTAGTTTGAACTTGAAGATACTTTTTCTTGGCAATTTTTCAGTTCCTTCCCCCCTTTCCTATTTCATTGTTCTGAATTGCAAGGAGAGCAAGCTCACAATGTTTAAAAGGAAAAATGAAGTAGTATGCATTGGGACTGTAATTGTTGAAAGGCTGCCAGGTTTGGAAAAGAAAAAAGGGGTAATGAAGTAAAGAATGTAAGGTTCCTCACCAGAATGAAAATAGAAAGTGGTAGATGGTTAAAGGGGAGGTAGGAGAAAAATCAAAGTTGAACTTTGGTACTAAGTGAATTTAAGTAAGTTATATTGAGTAAGAAAAGAAGGGACACACACTCTTAGAATAGGTAATAAAAGTTAAGAGTTTGTTTTTGGTGTATATATTTTGTCTAGCAAGAATGGATTTAATCATATATGGAAAAGTCTCTGGAAAACCTTTATGCAGAGAGATAAGAGACAAGATTTAAGTCTCTCTCTTCCTGACAGGAGATTGGTAAGCCTGCCATGAAAACGTCACATAAAGAGCTCATATTGTTCCAGACGCATAGCTGCTTTGCAGATATATTAAAGTAGGAAGGGGGAGGGGGAGAGAATGGGCCTCAAGCCATGAAGGCCCCAGGGAAATTTATAACAGTTCTCTCCAAGAATGTTTGGTTACAGAGATTAAAGGAAATATGAAAAGTGGAAGATTTTGATTCTCCTGTAAACCAAACCTTGCTCAAATACCAGTTTGTGGGGAAAACCAAACTGCAAAAATAGAATAACTAGGAATGCTGAGATGTGTAGGATCTGCTAGGAGAATCACAGGAGGTGTATTCACGTCGAGATGAGGAGAGGGAGAAACGGTAAGTAAAATGTATGGCACAAATGGTACAGACAGTGAATGGGGCGTTGGGATTGTTGTATGCACAGCTTATGAAACACTTTGTACGCTGCCGCTGACTAACAGGTTTAACTTAGTAGGTGCACTTAACACTTCCATGGTGCATATGTTAAGTGCCATTGATGATTCTAATCACAGTAACTGAAATCAATCATGAACATATATTCAGATATTCACTTTGGTTCATTGCTTAAATGCATTCTGGGTAAAATACTAAATGCTGACAAGCATATTGCTTGTGGCCTTGCTTGTTCTGGCCAACTATAACTGCGTATATTCCTAATGTCATTTAGCCTACGTTAGATGAAGAACACACACCACTATGTACCCATATCTGCTACATTAGATACTTTTAGAATTTCATAGCCTGGGAAGAAGAAGGCCCATTGTTTAAATGAAGGAGGTACATTTTCGCTTGAGGAAATCCAGCCCACAGGTCTGGGCCCAATCAGAACATTGTGACTGATATATGACAAAGTTTGATGGAACCAATAATTATGTTTTATTTCTAAGTGTCATAGGGGGTATAAAATCTTATGTCTCCCACTGTAACCTTAGGGAGAGCTGTGGGATCCAAAATCTTGTTGAACCCGTGCTTCCCACCTTTATTAATAAAGTTCTAGATCTGGTTCTGCTCTACAGGATTGTGCCGAGTGTTTTCTCAAATTGGGCTGGGGAAACACAAACTGAAGACGGGATTTCTGTCTAATAAATGGAGGTTCGCACTGAGATTATTGCTGCCATCACAGAGGGCTTCTGCTGTGCCGTGACTTCCAAACCTCCGGGTTACCTGCGCATTTCAGCCATCCAGGAGTCTTTTGGGATTTACTGGTGGGAGCAGTGAGTTCTCTTGGTGGACCAGCAAAGAGCTCTCATCTGGGCCGCTCCTGTAGACCAGAATTCACTTCAGTCAGCTTCAAAAGGAACAAGGTATTTCTGGGGTTCAGGCAACAAAGGGAAATCTCTCTCTCATAAGACAAGAGCAGAGAAGCCCAGCTGGGTGGGGAAAAGGGGGGCTCTGGGATTTGTTTGTTTTTTTACTCTGTCTGATCTGAACCGAATGGCCATTACTCTGAACGGGGTTAATCCTCATTACTGTATTCTGGGAATTGAAGTTCCAACTCTGAGAGGGGTTAATCCTCATTACTTTAAGAAACTGGGTACTGGAAAACTGTTCTGAATCTGTGAATCTGTGCTCTGCATGTTTAGTATTTGTTAGGTGGTTGACCAACGCTGAGCATTTGTTAAGAATTTCACGGTGCCCCAACTGTCAGCTCCTAAATTCCTGAATTGATAGGCTTTGACACCCCCACCTTTTTGCGTTTTTTTGAAGGCACTGCTTTGTGAACAGTATGCTTTGTGCATTAGAATAATTCATTTCTTCTCCTGCACTGCCATCCTGTGGCTAACATTTGGTACTGCCTGGTTGAAAATATAGTCTGACGTTGAATAATTAATGTCTTGTCCTGCACTGGCTCGAATCAATATTGCTCTTACTGAAATATTTTTTTCTTCTGATCTGGTTTATTGATTTGATTTATGAGACATGGGTCATTGTGGCAGTAAGAAGTATGTTCAGGGATCTGATACCATATCCCTTGGAGTTTGGGATCAGTAATTGGAAGCATATTGTAGAAACTGCCTCCACTATGGTGGAGAAAGACCTCCCTGTTGAAAGACTTGTTATTCTGTGCACTAAGGTGTGGCTGCTATACCCTATTTCAGCTCATTGCAGATGGCCTGCCCAGGGTACATATAATCTCAACATGATTAATAAGCTTTCACGATATTGTTGTGCCCATCTGAAATGGGAAGAAGCTGAATACTTACACCTTTGGAACTTTGGTATTAATGCAGGAAGGATGGGCGTGGGGGAAAGGCATCCTGAATTACCCTTTTGTCTCCAGATGCCACTCAAGGGGAAAATGAATGCTCCGTACTTTGAGAATGCCTGAGATGGTAGAATAGACTCAGGCTCAGTTGTTAATAGAGATAGGGCTTTGGCTGCCACCTGCTCTCCGTCCCAGACATCCGATCACAGTTTAATCCCAGTAGCCATGGTGGATCTGGTAAACGTAGTCTCACCTCCACCATATGGAGCTGTACAGCCCGCACAGCCAGCATTACAGGATTACCAGATCACTGGGAGCTCTGATACTGAACTGGTTGAGGCAAGCTCCAGTGACACAGCCAGACCCCGAGCAGACACCTCAACAGCCTCTTCCAGACCTCCACCTGATTCATCCCTCTTCCAAGGTTCTCCAAGCACAGAGACCACAGTTCCTGCTTTATCAGCCACCACAATAGACTCTGTTTCCCATTCCACTCCTCAAGTGAGGATTCCACTCATCCATAGCTTGCCACAGCTTGGAACATTGTCTCATCAGGTACCAGCAATGTCTACTCCCCTCACAGGAACCCCACAGCTGGTTAGCAAGTCAACCAACCCCATCCTTCCAACAGCTGCAGACACAGATCAGTCACAGACACCCCAGACCAGTTCAAGCCAGTCCACCCTCCAACAGGAGCCACAGCACCTGACTTCTGCCCCCCTGACTTCTGTCCTTGGTCCAGTCAGTCGGGCACCACCTGGCTACACCAACCGGCCCTGACTCCCCAGTCAGGCAGGATCCCCTGCAGAGCCCCAACCGCCAGCACCAGTTCCTGTCACCAGCCAGTCTGGCCCATTACAGATGCCCCTAAGAGAGACTATTGGC
>NW_015169173.1:1498464-1508492 GCF_001447785.1 Gekko japonicus
CTGCTGAACAAGCAACCTTCCTTTATTTGCCCTTCTCTAACACTGACGTATTAGTGTGGAAGGGATCACGCCCACAGTACCAGGACAGTCCTGACAAGGTTGCGCAAGAATTTCAGGACCTGTGCAACATATCCCAGCCCACCTTTCTGGATGTACAGGAGATTTTAAGTCAGATCCTTACACCAGAAGATAAGAAACTGGTGATTAACAAAGCGAGGGCACTTTGTGAAATGGAAGAACGAGGCAGGCCAGCAATAGAGGGTGGGCCACGGGAACTCAGCACCCTAGTCCCAATCTCAGACCCCAATTGGGACTATAAAAGAGTAGAAGGAAGGAAACAATGTGCTACCTTATTGCACATGGATAGCAAAAGGCCAAAGGAGAGCCATTCCTAGAGTGGTCACTCTTAGCCATGTATGGGCCATAAAACAGAAAAAAGATGAGGACCCCTCTGAGTTTTTGGGAAGGTTGATGGAAGGCTTCCGTAAGTGGGGTGATTTGGATCCCGAGGCAAAAGAAAACAGGCAGACCTTGGTTGCCGTGTATATTAGCAATTCTTATGTGGACATTAGAAAGAAACTGCAGAAGCAGGAGGACTGGGCTACCAAACCCCTGTCCCAGCTGGTAGCAATAGCCCACAAAGTATATGCGGACCGGGAACCAGAAAGACAAGGGGTAAAGACTGCTATGTTAGCCCCAGCCCTGCATGGAAACAGCAAGGGATCCCAACAGACCCCGAGACCAAATGCAAAGAATGCCAAGACTGCACACCCACAAAAGGGGGAGGGCTTCCTCCACCTGGCTCCCACCGGGGCAGACTGTCAGATCACCCTTGAGCCCTACCCAATGTGCATATTTCAGGAAGGAAGGCCATTGGAAATCCTCCTGTCCTCAGAAGCTTCAGAAAGCCCCCCCCCTTACTCTCAACAATCAGCTTTCGGTGATTGATGGTAGCTACTTCTTGAGAGATGGGAAAAGATATGCCAGATACGCAGTGGCCACAGAGTACAGGACTGTAGAAAAGTGCCTCTCACTGCCTTGTTCTTTTCCAGCCCAGGTAGCAGAACTTCATGCCTTTGACAGGACCCTTCAACCCGCTACTGGACAGTGTGCCTCTATTTTCACAGACTTTGAATATACCTTTGGAATAGTACCTGACTTTGGGCCTCTCTGGAAAGAGAGAGGGTTCTGCACCGTTACTGGAAAGCCCATAGCACATGAGCAGCATGTAATTTTGTTCCCTAAAGAAGTAGCTGTTATTCGTCACCAGCGGCTCACTTCACCAGAGGTCATTTTCACAGACTTTGAATATACCTTTGGGCCTCTCTGGAAAGAGAGAGGATTCTGCACCCTTACTGGTAAGCACATGAGCAGCATGCAATGAATGTCTTAAACAGCATTTTGTTCCCTAAAGAAGTAGCTGTTACCCGTCACCAGCGGCTCACTTCACCGGAGGCCAAGGGAAAACACAGAGCAGACCTTGCTGCAGAAGAAGGGGCTCTCCAACCAGTCCCTACGCAATTAGCTCTGATTCCTACACTTGACCTACCAGACACACCTACATGCACGTCTGCAGAACATCAGAATGCTGCGAAGCAAGGAGCTGAGGTAAAACCAGGATGGCTCCTAAATCCAGATGGGAGAGCCTGGTTACCACGTTCCTTGCTGCAAAAGACTGTGCATGACTTCCACTTGGCTACTCATCTGGGTAGCTAAGTAAAACCTTAACCTGCATGTTTATTGCTTCAGGGCTACACCAGGAAGCTGAACGTGAGGCCAGGGCATGCCTTACTTGTCAACAGATAAATGCCAGGAAAGGTGTGTCTGTCATGCCTGGCAGTAGGCGCTGGACTAATAGACTTTTTTTTTTTGTGGAGTTTTACAGGTTGACTACACTGAACTGCCTCATTCTGGTAGGTACCAGTACCTGATCGTTTTATGGACTAACTTTCTGGATGACCAGAGACTTTTCCTAATCCAGCCTCCCCTGTCAGGAATATCACTAAGTGATAAATCATTACCCTGATTTCGTTTATTAGCTGCTTTGGACTCAGACCGTAGGATGATGTTCACAAGTGACATTGTACGGACTGTGACACGTGTCCTTGGCATCAGTTGGGCAGTTCCCATAGCCTGGAGATCCGAGTCTTTCCGCCAAGCAGGACTTTTGGACAGAACTTTTAAAAGACTATGTTAGTGGAAACATCGTTGGAGTGGACTGAGCTTTTGCTCCCTTGCACTCATGCATCAGGATGGCAGCCAGGGGGAAGGTTAGGGTTATCCCCATTTGAGATTCTGTATGGGAGACCATATCCTTTGATACAACCCACCTTGGGAACTGTTAATACCGAGACTGGAGATAAAATGTTATTCAACTATGTGGCTGCTTTGCAGTCCTGTTTATCCTCTCTTCACAGAGCTGCTGCAGGTGTCCAGCCTCTCCCTTATGACTGCCCTGTTCACTCCTTCCAGCCTGGTGACTGGGTCCTGATCAAAAAGTGGGAAAAGGAGCCTTTGAAACCCATGGGGAGAGGTCCTGTCCAAGTTTTGCTGATTTCTGACAGTGCTGTAAAAACGACTACTGCTGCAGACGGTTGGATTCATCATACCCAAGTTAAAAAGGCCCGAGATCCTGAGGACACCGAGGGTGCCACTTCCTTTGCAACAGACCACGTTGAGGGTGCCACTCCCTTAGCTACTGGAGCTGCAGCAGACGACGTCGAGGATGCCACTCCCTTAGCTATTGGAGAGGGCCACGTGCGAGAGCCCACAACAACAGCTGAGACCGATACTGAGAGCGATTCGGAAGCTGAACCCTGAAAGGCCAAGCCACTGACCGGACTAAAGTACCTGTTCCACCGCCTGTAGCCCTCCTTTCATCAATACAGGTCACTCTGTCTCGAATTATAAAACTATATCACCCCACTCCGAAGGCTGGGGTGTGGATTACCTTCAAATACAGAATTGTTTGTCGTCATCTTACTCACATAGGCTGCCACTACCACCATGACCTGCAACACCAGGAGCTTCCTCTTGTTACTCGGTATCATTTTATAGTGAACCACACTTTGATTTCAGTGTGGTATTACTTCTCTGGAGGACACCGTCACTATTCTTGACTGTGTGGATGGAGGTTTCGGCGTAACTCCAATCCTGTACAAGCCTTCCTTACACAATAAGGAAGCCGCCTTATCCACACAGACTGTGTACCATTAACCGCTCAGTGGCCTGATTTGTCTATTCTGAGTCCTTGGAGTATATTTATCAGCATGGCGGTTTCCTACTTCAGGATCGTCCCATTCATCATGTACCCTCTTTTCCTTACAGACTTTGCTGATTCATTGATCAATGATGGGGTGGGTCCTGACTGGGGTACCACTAAAAATGTATGGGTGGGACTCGCAGGACGGTTGAATTCGTCTTCCTTCTGTTTGCATGGAGGTCTCTCAGGGGGTGAACTATTCTCCTCTTGCCTGTGGGGAATACCTTCAGTCCCTGACTCACTTGTCCGGACCCGAGATAGATACTGAACCACACTTTGATTTCAGTGTGGTATCACTTCTCTGGAGGAAGCCGTCGCTATTCTTGACTGTGTGGATGGAGGTTTCGGCGTAACTCCAATCCTGTACAAGCCTTCCTTACATCTGAGGACATAGACACAATAAGAAAGCCACCTTATCCACACAGACTGTGTACCATTAACCGCTCAGTGGCCTGATTTGTCTATTCTGAGTCCTTGGAGTATATTTATCAGCATGGCGGTTTCCTACTTCAGGATCGTCCCATTCATCATGTACCCTCTTTTCCTTACAGACTTTGCTGATTCATTGATCAATGATGGGGTGGGTCCTGACTGGGGTACCACTAAAAATGTATGGGTGGGACTCGCAGGACGGTTGAATTCGTCTTCCTTCTGTTTGCATGGAGGTCTCTCAGGGGGTGAACTATTCTCCTCTTGCCTGTGGGGAATACCTTCAGTCCCTGACTCACTTGTCCGGACCCGAGATAGATCATACTAGTCCCATTACCAAGGAAAGTTTGTGTTTCAATATTTGTCTCGATGGCTGGGCTGCCGGAGTCATCATATTACATCAAGGATGATCTCGATCGGCCTGTCTAGATTGCTCCCAGCCTCAGCATGTTTCCTCTTCCCTGAATGTAAATGAAAGGACGGACCATGTTTCAATCTTTCTCATGGTAAAGAGCTAAAATGCAGTCAGACACAGGTCCTAATTGTGTTTGACAGGGGTGCAGTGGAACTGCCTGCTGGATTGTTCATGCTCTGTGGGCTTACAGCTTTTTCATACATTCCTGATTATCCAGTGGGAGGTCCTTGTACCCTTGGCAGGCTGACCCTACTCCCAGTCCCATAGGAGGGGCAGCACCAGACATTTCCTAACACTACCCGACCAAAACGGGGTTTGACTCTGGATGACAGTTGTGACCCTCATGTTAAACTCTTAACAACTACAGAGGCTGCTTCCTTGGTGGCCTCCCTTGTTGGTGTGCCTGGATTGACGATAAAGAACCCATGCAATCTTAATGGTTTGACTTGCTTGGTGCTTAAAGGGACCAACGAAACCTCTAAAGCTTCGGGTGATTTATTGCAAGACCTTAAGGCTACAGAAAAAGCCACCGTCCAGAACCGGATGGCTATTGATTACTTGCTTCTAAAAGCAAACCATGGATGTGAAGAATTTGAAGGGATGTGTTGTTTAAATCTCAGTGATCATTCATGGTCCGTTGAGTCACACATCACAAAGCTCCGAGACTTGACTAAGAAAGTTACAATAAGTGAAGGATGGTTAGGAGACTGGTTTGGAGGACTTGGCACTTGGTTTCACAGTTTGGGGTCAGGCATAAAGCTTGCCCTTGGGTATATACTTTTAATTGTGTTCCTTGTTATAAGCCTCTGCACCTGTGCACAATGTATTCCATATGTCATCTATTGCATCAAAGCTGCACTGCCTAAACCTAAGCCGCAACAATCTCCCATGACCGAAAGGATGCTAATGGTTGCCAGAGATTAACCGGGTGTAAAACGAGCTCCAGTAGGTGTCAGTGAACTATAAATCTTAATTTCACCAAGAAAAGGGGGATTTGTTCTATGCACAGCTTATGAAACACTTTGTACTCTGCCACTGACTAACAGGTTTAACTTAGTAGGTGCACTTAACACTTCCATGGTGCATATGTTAAGTGCCATTGATGATTCTAATCACAGTAACTGAAATCAATCATGAACATATATTCAGATATTCACTTTGGTTCATTGCTTACATTCTGGGTAAAATACTAAATGCTGAGAGGCAATCATACTGCTTGTAGCCTTGCTTGTTCTGGCCAACTATAACTGTGTATATTCCTAATGTCATTTAGCCTACGTTAGATGAAGAACACACACCACTATGTACCCATATCTGCTACATTAAATACTTTTAGAATTTTATAGCCTGGGAAGAAGAAGGCCCATTGTTTAAATGAAGGAGGTACATTTTCGCTTGAGAAAATCCAGCCCACAGGTCTGGGCCCAATCAGAACATTGTGACTGATACATGACAAAGTTTGATGGAACCAATAATTATGCTTTATTTCTAAGTGTCATAGGGGGTATAAAATCTTATGTCTCCCATTGTAACCTTAGGGAGAGCTGTGGGATCCAAAATCTTGTTGAACCCGTGCTTCCCTCCTTTATTAATAAAGTTCTAGATCTGGTTCTACTCTACAGGATCGTGCCGAGTGCTTTCTCAAATTGGGCTGGGGAAACACAAACTGAAGACGGGATTTCTGTCTAACAGGATATAGGGGAAAGGGAACCCCAGAAGTTCACCCAGTAGTAATGGGAGAGGGGCAGGAAGGAGCCTTCCAGCCCCACAGGCAAAGAATGCTTCAGGGAGGTAGAGGAAAGGGAAAAGGTAGGGGAGTGTCAGAGGGACCAAACAGCCCCAAGACAAGAACATTAGGGAGGAATCAGTGTAGCTTCTGTAAATGTGAAATTTGATGTCCTTTGAAGATTAGGGGAAGAAGAGGGCTGCAGGGAGTTCAATTGTAACCAGCAGCACAGACCCCGTACCTGGGGTGGTTTTGCCCGAGAGAGAAACACCCCCAAACAACCTCTGAACCTCCACAAGTAGTGCCCTCATAAAGCTAGGCCTGGCTTAAACGGTGGCTTTTGCTGGGAGGCTAGGAGAACCACCTTTTAGCTGGGAAAGCTTAGGCCAAGTGCCAGGCCAGCTGCATGGTCAGACACCCTCCATGCAACCCTCCCCACTCTTCTCTCCTGTCAGCTCAGTCCAAAAGGACTAAGAATGGGCAAATCTCTGCCCTTGCCTCAGGCCTCTTCTACTGATCAAATGGCTAGTCTTTTGTTTGTCAAATGTACAGGCAAGCAGAGACAAAGAACCACTGGTGACTGTGTCTCTGTCATGAATGGTATATGTTGTATGTTTCATGTCCCAAATCCTTTCACACCCTGGAACTCAGGAAATACTTTTGGAATAATCCTCTCAAACCCGCATTTCTCTCACCTATGCTAGACCCTTCAAGGTACACATTGCTGTAGAATGGTAATCCATTCAGCTTCATCCTGTCAAACATTAAGGATTTTCTCCTCTGTCTGGTACCAGGGAAACACCCGATTGCCCTATTATTCCACAATGGGAATCCCATCAATCCATTGTGAAACTAGCTACCATACTTTGACATACCTTTAGGATACATTCTGGGGTATAAATCTACCCAGTCTTGCACATGCCCAGTGTGACTTTAGCTGGGCGCAAACAAAGCTAACACTCCTGAGCACAACTCAGGTCCTCTGTGGTCTTGCTGGTCGGTCCACACATCTCCTCTCATCTGACCTTGGATTCCTTCATCTCTTTGAGGGGAGTGAATGGTTAAAATGATGAGCTGAAGCACCTATAACGGTGTAGAACAATGGCAGGATTATGGGCCTTACTGAGAAGCAGAGGCAGAGTAACAAACTTAGAGATAAGATGGAAAGGGGTGTGTGTAAAGAATTTGGATGGCAAGGAATAGCCTTGACATACATAAACACTAATCAATCACACCTGCCTAATTAACTAATGAATATTGCCTAACCCGCCTTGTTTACTTAATGAGCTATTTTAAATGCACATACACGATCCATGATGGGGGGGGGATCATGTCAAAGACTTGTATGTTTTATGGTGTGTTGTAGGCGGAACTGAAAGAGTTGTAAGCTCTGGATCTAGTAAAGGAAAAGGGGCAGGGTCTACCAGCCGGTGAGAAATAATATATGGAGGATTGGAATGCTAATTTGAGTTCGTCTGCACTCCCTTTATCGCGCAATAAAGCCATCAAAAGATATTCCTGACTGACTATTCTTTTCTGAATGGTTTGTGTTGCCCGGGGGGGGGGGGGGACAGGGAGCCAGGCAAAAACAACCTTTTATATTTCTAACAATTGGGGGCTCATTCGTCTGGGATTCTTCTGACCTGTTGCCAGCCTGGCCAGTGAACATTCATTGGAAGGTGCACCCTGCAGTGTTCTGCATTCCTTTGGAACTTCGGTAGCTGCACCGGGGGTGATCGGAACCTGAGACTGTGTTTTTTTTAAGCAGTCAGTCTGTGAATATCTGGCAGGGAGGGCCTGCCAAGGGAAAGACCTCGCACCTGGCTGTGGAACCAAGATGTCTCATTAAACTAAGGTAAGACCCATGGCAATGGGGAATTGGGGTTTCAAGGCAAAGAAGGTTAAAGAGGAAGTCAGGGGGACTCCTCAAAAGAGGAAGTCAGGGGGACTCCTCAAAATTCCACAGATAAGCTCTCTGGGACTAATAGTAAAATATTGGGAATGGTGGTTAATTTCTGTGTTTTGTGTACATTACAAACTGGGAGGGTTTTTATGACCAAAATCTGGTAGTTTTGACCCATTGGTCAGATAAAAATAAAATATCTATATTAATGACCGAAGGCCCAGGGCCAAAAGAATCCCACTATGCCGCAGCCCGGCTGCCTCAGGGCTTGATGACTAATGGATGACTAATGGAATTCAAGGTATAAACAGAAACTGAGGGAAATAAAAAGGACAAAAAATTCTGGATGGGATCCCCTGTCGTGTCTAACCCCGCCCCCCGCATTCTTCTGAGAGTATGAGGGAGGATGAGGACAAGGAGAGAGTCCCCTCGTTTATATCCAGAAATCCCTGGGGACGGGACAGAACCGGCTGTTTCCCTTCACCCAGAGGTGGTTGTAAAATCTTTCCCTTTATAAAACTCCAGGTGTGGCCTGGAGGCCTCCTGGAATTTTTCTGGACTGCAGAGATCAGTCCCTAGGGGTTTGGCTGTTCTGTAAAGTGTATTTTCTCTAGTAAAAAGGTAAAGGTTCCATTGCTCGAAAGCCAGTCGAGTCCGACTCTAGGGTTGCGGTGCTCATCTCCGTTTCAAAGCCGAAGAGCCAGCGCTGTCCGAAGGCGTTTCCGTGGTCATGTGGCCGGCATGACTAAACACCAAGGCGCACCGAACGCTGTTACCTTCCCACCGAAGTGGTACCTATTTATCTACTTGCAATTTCTTGCTTTCGAACTGCTAGGTTGGCAGGAGCTGGAACTAGCGATGGGAGCTCACTCCGTCATGCGGCACACTCGAGTCTTGAACTGCTGAACTACCGACCTTCCACAGCCTGCAGTTCAGCATCTTAACCACTTGAACCAGTTGAGCGTCTTAACCACATTTTCTCTAGTAGCGGTGTGTAAAGTATATTTTCTCTAGTAGCAGCGTTTATTTTTTTTTGGTAGCAATTAACTTCCTGGTCTCTGGTTTCTGGAAGAGAAGGGGGGAGAATGGGCATTCCCCCCCACACACCCTGCTGGTTGGGTAGTGGGTTAGTTGCTTGTGGATAATTGGTAACTTTTATTTGTGTTATTGTTCAGTGTATGTTTGATGGTTGGTGTTCTGTTCTGCTCTTGTTAAAATCTTTTTGTATATGTTGTGTAGTGGGTTCGACACATTGAAGAATCAGGAAACAGCGTGATTATCAGCTCATAGTTTACTGGTACACAAGAGAACAGAAAATACCAGCCAGACGGCCAACTATATACAGTCCCCGTGGACCACCCCAGGGTCCCATTGGTGGGTTTAAATTTCCTGCCAAAGTCCCTATTGGTGCCCGCTTGAGGTTTCAGGATCCTAGTCCCTATTGTCTCTTGAAAGTCAAGCTCTGGTGAACGTTGCTGTCGCCTAGTGGATGGCATTTATTTCTAAGTGCACAGTGGACATAACAGTATAGTTTTCTGATTATGAGTTTATAATGTGGTATTCTATTGTTGTGGCTTTTGGCTTTTAAGTTCCCTTGGTTTTATTTCTACTGTATTAATCTGTTGGGGTTGAAAGCACTCACTGACCTGGCAAAACATGTACCCTTTTAATTTGTGAGGCCTCATAACCTCTGATCTTACATAAAGTTTTGGGTTCTTTGTCTAGGATTCCTTTTGGGGGAGCCTCTACAAAAGGCAGAATCTCTGTGCTATAAGGAAACACTGGCAAATGCAGTAAGGGACAGTGTGGAGATTAAATTTTATTATTATTAGAACAGTTTCCAGGCCTTGACCTGGCAACCGTGTATGTTTGACTGGCATGTGGGTTGTTTTTGTTGTTGTTGTTGGTGTGTGTGTTCCTTCTCCTTGGTATAATTTAGGCAAGGATTTGGTTATTTACTGGATGACACATTTAAAAGGAAAAATGAAGCAGTAGGCATATAGACTGTAATTGTTGGCTGTTAGGTTTAGAAAAAGGTACTTTTCTCCCTTTCTCACAATACAAGAACTTGAGGGCACTCAATGAAATTGCTGAGTGGTTGGGTTAGAGATAACTAGAGATAAAGATGACAGGGAGGGATAAAGGAATGTGGATGGCAAGGAACAGCCTTGATTTACATAGACACTAATCAATCACGCATGCCTAATGAACTTATGAATATTATCTGTCACACCATGACTACTTAAAGAGCTAATTTTAATGCACATATGATATGCACAATTCAAGGGAACTG
>NW_015169173.1:1508588-1515282 GCF_001447785.1 Gekko japonicus
GATAAATGGAGGTTGTTTGGAATGTTGAGTGGAGCTCGCCTTTGTTTGACTCCCTTGATTGTCAATAGAGTTCACCTAAAAGATACTCCAGACTGACTTTCTTTTATGTGTTCCTTGGAGTGGCCAAGGAAGACAAACATTGTTTCAAACACCAGTGCAGGCTGGGATGCTAGCCATGTCTCTGAAAGGGAGGAAGGGGAAAGAAAAAAGGTAATCATTTGAGTGGTTGATGCAAACCAGCATTTGAACAGTCTTCTGTGAGTCAAATCCTGGGTTCACAAAAACTATAGTTAATAAAACTGGGATTTGTATTACATTTGAACTGAGCCTTAGACTATTTAGCTGGCTATAAATATTGTAGCAGTGACTTTGGGCCACAGTCGGTATTAGGCCTGCCACAGCAGAAAGGGCTATTTCATAGCTGTATGTACATTGTAACTATAACTTTTTCATGCTCAGTTTCCCATTACGGTTTATTGGCAATGGAGTCTCTCTTTATAGTTCATTGACATAATCCTGGTCAGCATATATCAGGAAGCCAGTAAAAAGGCTGTCTGTCCAGTAGGGATCATAAAAAAGTCCATTCTGTTCAGAGTAGAAGATCTGCAGCCAGACTTCATCGTCCTGTTTTAGAGAAAGAATAGTTGACCCAGAAGCTACATCATGGTTACCAGTGTTGGCATCAAACGTTTTTATCCGATACTGTCCATTGTGCACCAGCCCGATAGCCAAATGTTTATTGGCCAAAGTGATATCATAGGTAAAGTAGTAGATGCCAGGGATACTGCATACAAATTTCCCACTAGAAGCATTGTAATGCCCACCTTCATTCATCAGGATCTTGTCAAACTTGATGGGCAGTCTCTCCCTTGGGTAGCTTTTGGTCACTGCAACGGAGAACGCTGACTTGGCTTTGCTGGCCCCACAGCTGCAGGGCCCTGGCATCCCAATGTCGCCCCGTGCTCCTTTGGGACCTTTCTTTCCTGGTGCTCCATTTTTCCCGGGGCTTCCTTTCAGACCCTTCAGACCACGGAGACCAGCCTTGCCAATGGCTCCGGCTTTTCCTTTTGGCCCTGGTTTGCCTGAGTCTCCTGCTTTGCCTTCTGGACCTAAGAGACAAATCAGCTTCAGTGAGTCGTCATATGAGTGATTTGAATGCAATGTGTCATTGTCATGACACCTTTAGGCTGTTTCTGGATATTGCTATGATGGAACATCACTGGACATTTTTAGTGATGGTAGCTCTGGGATAGGAAGTACCCCAAAGAACAGGTGCTTCCTATTGTGTTTTTGAGTTATTGCCAGCAGCGGTTGTGCTGCCTGTGCTCATCCTAGATTGCCAACTCCAGTTTGGGAAATTCCTTGAGATTTGGGGGTAATGCATGGGGAGGGCAGAGTTTGAGGAAGGGAGGGAGCTCAAGCAGGATGTAATTCAAGAGAGTCCACACCCTGAAGCTGCCAGTTCCTCCGGGGAACTGATCTCTGTAGTTTGGAGATCAGTTGTAATTCTGAGAAAACCTTGAGTTTGGTAACCCTAGCTCATCCTGCTAGAAAATCAGAATACATCAGCATCCTGTACACAGAGAATGTATCCTTTAAGAAGACTGGGGCCCCGGTCACACGGAAGGTTTTGGGCCGGGAGAGGGACGGATCGGGGGCGCAGCAAATGGGCGCGATCTCACCGCAGCATCTGGGAAGCGGCGCGCACCCATCCCCGATCCGGCCCTAACCCCGGAAAATCTGCTGCAAAAAAGAACCTCCTACAGAGGAGGACTTACCTGCAGCACCGCAGCAAGTGCGGCCGTGGGATCGCCGCCGCGCCCATTGTGCATATCAATCCCGGCTCCCCGCCGAACTGCGCATGCACACACATGCGCAGTTCAGCTGCTGCGCTCTTCTTTCTGTGGCTTCCCCCCAGCTTCTGATTGTGCCGGGGAGGAAGTGCGCAGCGGCTCAGGGGATCTATGTGATCCCGCCACCGCGTGTTTCTTTTGGTGCAGCTTTAAAAAGCCGCACTTTGCCCGTCCTCCCCCCTCCATGTGGCAGGGACCAAAGAATGTTTATAGTAGGGTAAAGAGTAACACTGACTTGGAGGAAAGTGCCAGTGCCGGCCAAATGGATCTACAGAATAAAGTAAAGGTAAAGGTTTCCCTTGCATGAAAGCTAGTCAAATCCAACTCTAGGGGGCGGTGCTCATCCCCGTTTCCAAGCTGAAGAGCCAGCGCTGTCTGAAGACATTTCCGTGGTCATGTGGCTGGCATGACTAAACACAGAGGTACATGGAACATTTCCCTTCCCACCTTCTTACTGGAGCGGTACCCATGTATCTACTTGCAATTTCTTGCTTTTGAACTGTTGGCTGGCAGGAACTCGGGCTAGAGACAGGAGCTCACTCCGTCATGCAGCACTAGGGTCTTGAACTGCTGAACTACAGACCTTCCGGTCTGTAGCTCAGCATCTTGACCTCTGAGGCACTGCGGCCCCTCTACGGAATACAACCCAATAAATTCCCTCCCAATGAAACCACAATTAAATTAAAAACAAGCAATTAGAATTACAAAGAAGCAAATAAACTTCTGGAGCCCTGTTTCCTCCTTATCCAAAACAAAAATGTTTTCTCTGCCATGGGAAAGAAAGGAGAAAGGAAGCCAGGTAAATTTCTCTGGGGAAGGTATGCAAATGTGTAGAAGAAACTGCTTACCACCTGCCTCGGTTTAAATGGTAAAGGTACTTGGAACAGGACTTCCAGTGATTATTTTAGTAGATGGTGGATGGTGGTGGTGGGTTCTTCAGAATTTGGTGGCGGAAATGCTTATTAAAAAAACCCCAAGACCTCCCCCATTTTATTTCTTCATCTGCCTGATGTGGATTTCCCTGCAGTTTGTAAATTCTTGTGTGATTCAGAGAGATGTGAAAGGGAGCAGCTACTTACCTTCCTCTCCAACCTCTCCTTTCTCCCCATCCTTTCCATCCTGTCCATCTCTCCCTGGGAAGCCCATCCTTCCCATAGTCCCAGGAGAACCTGGAGCTCCTGGCGGGCCTGGAGGGCCTTGGGGTCCTGGCATGCTGCAGACAAGTTGCCAGGAGCCTTTCTGGCTTTCTGCTTTTACAAAGCTACTGAGAAGATGGTTAGCGATGCAAGGCATAGTCCAGACGAACAGAACCAGGAAGATCATGATGGAGCCTGTAAAAAAAAAAGAGGCTATTAAAACAGCAATCATATAGGCCACCTTTCAGCTCACAGAAAGTGAAAATAACAGGACTGACTTCTCTAATTCATTTTTTTCCTTCAAGGTGCTAAGGGCAGCACACATGAGTCCCCTTTCCCCAGCTTGGGCTTGTTTAACAAAGGGCTGAGTAGGGGCTTTAGAAAAGAGCAAGAGTCCAGTAACGACTTAGAGGGTGCGTTCAGATGGGGCGTTTCAGCCACCATAAACTGTACCGGTTGGAACCGGTGCAGTTTATGCCGGCTGAAACGCGATCACACTTACCTCCCTCACAGCGGAGCCCATCGCTGTATGCCCGTTCACATGCTGCGGGTGTCAGCATTTTTTTTTAAAACTCAATTTGAGCATGCGCATAGGCAGCCATCCACAGAATGGCGATCTTTGCGCATGCTCAAAACACCCCGTATTACATTTAAAGTTTAAAGGTAAGGACTTACCTTTAAAGTTTAAAGCCCAAACTGGCCTCCCTGAAGTCCCGGACTCCTCCGGAAAGTTAAACTAAGGGCCTTTTCTTTTTTTTAAAAAACAAATGCCAGGACGAGGCTTTGCCCAAGCGCATATCGGCAACCTAAAAAAAAAAAAGGCAGGCGAAAATCGGAAGCCTCGGGCTTCCGAACGGAAGTGGCTAGACACCGGGGGAGAGCGATCAGAAGGGGGTGTGGCAGGGCATCAGCTTTCATGAGTCAGTGACTCTCATAGCCTGTCACAAATTTTGTTAGTCTTTAAGGTGCTACTGGACAGTTACTCTTTTTCTACTGCTATAGACAGACTAACATGGCTACCCATCTTGAGGAGAGGCTTGATTGAGTTATGTTGGGGAGTGGAGGAGATGTGGCCAAGTTGAGAGGCTCCCTTATTATCCTGCAAGAGAGCCAGCGTGGTGTAGTGCTTAAGAGTGGTTAAGTTCTAATCTGGAGAACCGGGTTCGATTCCACTTCCTCCACAGGAAGCCAGCTGGGTGACCTTGGGTCGGTCATAGCTCTTTCAGAGCTCTCTCAGCCCCCCCCCAAAAAACAAGTCTAGCTTGCCACCTAGTGGTGCATAACACTAAAAGAGCTACAACTTCAGGCTGCCAGACAATCTTGGGATCTCCTGGCTACACTACACACAATGCCATATAGTAATCATAATAATTATTGTCCTGCACACTTGAGTCCTTTCTTTTGGGCAAAAGGGTGTGGTGAAAAGTGCTTGGATTGCTGTTTCCATGGAGCTTTCAGGCAGGTGGTCTACTTCCTGCTGGGAGGGCCCTGGGGCTATCTCTGCCCACCTCCAGGCCTCTGGCAGCCCTATCATAGGGTTGCCAGCTCCAGATTGGGAATGTGGAGATTTTGGGGTAGAACCTGAAAAGGGAGGGGTTTGGGGAGGGGAAGGCCATAGAGTCCATCTTCCAAAGCAGCCATTTTCTCCTGGCGAACTGATCTCTGTTGCCTGGATCTCCCGCCACCACCTGGAGGCTTAACCAAAAAACCAAACAAAACATTCCTTTGGGGCTTCTGCCTCATTAAAACACCGCAATTAGGAGCAATCATAACCGTTCTAACAAGGTTTTAAAGTATCCATACTTATTTTACAGCAATATCCCAATACATAGTACCAATATGGTTAAATTAAAACAAACAAAAAAATCAAATAATTTTTCCTTTTTCTTTTGGGGCCTCATCCTCATTAAGATCCTATGATTTGGGGGCAGCCATAGCTTTTGTTTTAAAGACTCCATGTACATCTCACAATAATGTCCCAATGCAGACTGTCATAGCACTGGTATAGTACTAAAATCCTGCAGTTTAGAGCAGCCATAACACTTCTAGAAATGTTTTAAAGTGCCCATGCTTATTTATCAGCATTACAGACAGTCATAAGACTAGTGTGGTTTAACCAACCCCCCCCAGTCTTATGACTGTCTGTAGTGTTGATAAATAACCACCTGGAGGCTGGCATCCCTTTTGGAGAGGCTCATAGCGAGGGCATATATAGGGGTCCCTGTGGGGGAATCTGTTGGGTATCAATAACACAAATCAGAATGAAAGGGAAAATTAAATGAGGTACAGAATCCGGTTTAAACTGGGACACCAAGGCACTCAGTAGTATATGTAACATGTGCATATAGGAAACTTGCTGCTTTTAAGGAGGGAGGCACTCCAATCCACACCTTTAACACCAGCCTACTGGGCAGAAATCAACAGGTGCAACTTTCCTTTTCATTGCATTTCCATTATAGGAAATAAGGCTTTTTTCTTTTCTTTTTTTTAATCTGGCCGTTATGTCACTTCTTAGTCCATAAAACAAGCTTTTCTGCTCTTCATTTTTGGGTTCCTTTCCTTGGGAGTTTTATCTTACTGAAATATCAGGGCTTCCTGGATGGGAAGTTTCATATCCAGAAATATATTATATTAGGGTTTGGAATGGTGTGCCCACTATATTTCACACTGCATGCTTTTAAAATCTTTTTAAAAAATGCCTGTTCTGAGCTGTAGTGAAGGTAGGACTAACAGGGAAGAACTGGTTGATGAAGTGAATGTTGTGGGATCCTTGGGGAATAGTGACCACGTCAGCTTGGAATTTGACATAGAGAAGGATGTGAAACCAGGACATAGTAGAACTCGGATCCTGGACTTCAGGAAAGCTGATTTCAAAAAACTCAGAGAAATATTAGGTAGGATCCCGTGGCTGTAAATGCTGAGGGGGAAATCTGCAGAGGAAGGATGGGTGATGCTGAAAAATGAAGTGCTTAAGGCACAATCGCAAACTGTTCCAGTAAGAAAGAAAGGTGGGAGACGGGTAATGAAGCCGAGGTGGCTGAACAAGGAACTCTCTGAAGAGCTGAGACTGAAAAGGGAAATGTACAGGAAATGGAAGGAGGGTCAGTTTACTGAGGGTGAGTACAAGAAGCAGGCTCGAATCTGTAGGGATGGTGTCAGAAAGGCTAAAGCGCAGATAGAGCTGCGGCTTGCGGGGGAAGCTAAAAACAACAAGAAAAATTTCTATGCCTATGTTTGGAGCAAAAAGAAGAATAGGGATGGAGTAAGCTCATTGCTAGGGGAAGACGGTCAAGCCTTAACAAGGGATAAAGACAAAGTGGAATTACTCAACTCTCACTTTGAGTCAGTCTTGAACTGTAAGGCGAGCTGTATGCAAACTGAAGAATGCAGGGCATATGAACGAAGAAGAAATTGCCAGTCCAGAGTAAGTAAGTAATTGGTTAGAGAGCATCTAGCTGCCTTAAATATTTTCAAATCTCCAGGGCCGGATGGCTTGCATCCCAGGGTGCTAAAAGAAATTGCAGATGTTATTTCAGAGCCTCTGGCTTTAATCTTTGAGATGTCCTGGAGTACTGGTGTTGTGCCGGAAGACTGGAGAAGAGCTAATGTTGTCCCGATCTTCAAGAAGGGAAAAAAGACAGACCCGGGAAATTACAGGCCTGTCAGCTTGACATCCAATACCTGGGAAAATTCTAGAGCAGATTA
>NW_015169173.1:1515394-1543847 GCF_001447785.1 Gekko japonicus
TGAGACAAATAAAATGAATTTCAGTAGAGATAAGTGCAAAGTCCTACACTTAGGTACAAAAAATCAAAGGCACAGATATACAATGGGAGGGACTTGGCTTGACAGCAGCACATGTGAAAGGGATCTGGGTGTTCTGGTTGATCACAAGCTAAACATGAGCCTGCAGTGCGATGTGGCTGTGAAGAAAGCTAATGCAATCTTAGGATGCATTAACAGAAGCATTGTGTCCAGATCACGGGAGGTGGCAGTTCCGCTTTATGCTGCTATGGTCAGGTTACTGTGTCGTTTTCTATCCAAGTGGATGCAGCTCAACCGGGTGCATAGCTGGCAGCCCATAAGGAGCTCTGCTGTGCTCTTCCCCATAGCTGAATGGGGTGTGGAGTACTGTGTCGTTTTCTATGATTCTATGACTTTCTGCTTCACAGTAGCCATGACCCTATTGCCTCTGGGAGCGCAAAGACTCTCTACGCCTGGAACTACGGGGAAGGTCCGCACTGGGTCCCAGCTGTCATCCTCTGGGCTACAGGACCCATCTCCTACGAGGTGCAGGACGAGGCAGGGCAAGTCCGCCGCCATCAACCCGGTTGAGCTGCATCCACTTGGACCTTGCACCGGACAGTAGCCATGACCCTATTGCCTCTGGGAGCGCAAAGACTTTCTACGCCTGGAACTACGGGGAAGGTCCGCACTGGGTCCCAGCTGTCATCCTCTGGGCTACAGGACCCATCTCCTACGAGGTGCAGGACGAGGCAGGGCAAGTCCGCCGCCATCATTTGGCCCAATTCCGACGTTGTTGGCCGGCGCGGGAAGAGACCTTGCAATGCACTCCAGCTATTGCAACACACCCCAGTTCCTGGCGAGACTTGCAGCGTACCCCAGTTCCTGGCGTTCTCCTGGCGGGAGAGCACTGTCGGTGCCCGGGAGATGTGTCCTGCCGAGGATCAGCAACTGCCTCCTCCCCCCCCCCCAGGAGACTGACAGTCAACAGGGAGAACCATTTCCTGTCCAAGTGGTCATGCCAGTTCAGCCGCCCTCTCCTGCTGTGCCTGTTTTTCACAGGGAACTGTCTCCTGCTCGGGGCGCCAGGGCGTCCAGGCCACCGGTCAAGCCGGCACCTTGCCAACCGGACTTAAAAACTGTCCCGGATTTGACAGAGCTGACGGGCCCTCGGAACGCACGGACTCTGGCCGTTCTCAGGGCACCCATCGGGGTGGGCATTCTCAGGAAGGTACGCCGCTACCACAAAGGTCCACCCGAACGAGGCGGGTCCCTGCCTACCTTAGGGATTATTATATTTGAACCATGGGGGGAGGAGTGTTATGTCTCTGTTATGTTTAAACTGCAGTATTCTGGTTCTCTCTGTTGGGATTGGCTCCCTAATAAAGACTGCCTATTGGTCCTAAAGCCATACAGAATGTCCTATCCTTAGGCTCTGCTTAGGTCCAATCAGACCTCCTGAATCTGGTAACATTGTATATAATTCTGTTATGAAATCGTATAGGTCTGAGTGCCGCTCTTTGCAGAGCAGTCCTGAGCTGAGCAATGTTTTGAATAAAGCCTTTTATTTTGACCATCGTCTCCTGCCTTCAATACTTAAAAAATTTATAACACAATTCTCCAGCAAGTGATCTGAAATCCCACAGCAAATGACACAATGACGGCTCTTGCTTTATCCCCATCCCATATGCCACGCACACTTCATTCCATTCGCTCCCTGTTTCCCCACATCTGAGGGCAGGCTTGGGAAGTGATGACAGTTTATTTTTGTAATGTTAAATTACTTGAATTTACTCTCCTCATAGAATCATAGAATGTTAGAGTTGGAAGGGATCATGCAGGTCATCTAGTACAACCCCCTGCACTCTGCAGAAGCATACCTACAACATACCCGAAAGATGGTTGTCCGGCCTCCGCTTGAAAACGTCCAGCAAAGGAGCATCCACCACCTCCCGAGGCAGACTGTTCCACTGATCAACCACTCCTACAGTTAGGAAGTTTCTCTTGATATTTAGCCGGTAACAACTCCCTTGTAATTTCCCCCCATTAGATCTAGTCTTGCAATCCAGAGCAAGAGAGAATAGTTCTGCTCCATCTTCTACATGACAGCCCTTCAAATACTTGAAGACTGCAATCATGTCCCCTCTAAGCCTTCTCTTTCCCAGGCTAAACATACCCAACTCTTTCAGTCTTTCCTCATAAGACTTGGATTCCAACCCTCTCACCATCCTGGTTGCCCTCTTCTGGACACACTCGAGCTTGTCAACATCCTTCCTAAAATGTGGTGCCCAAAACTGGACACAGTACTCCAGGTGAGGCCTGACCATAGCAGAATAGAGCGGCAGTCTGTGAGGATGGCCAGGAAGTTCCCTCCACTGAGCCTGTGGAGTGAGTCCTTCACGGTCCTCACCATGTGCTCCGCCTGGCCGTTCGTCTCTGGACGGAAGGGAGCCGAGGTGATGTGTCGACTGCCCCACTTGTCTACGAGCCTCTGGAACTCGGTGGAGGGGAACTGAGCTCCGTTGTCAGAGAAAAGGAGTTCTGGCAGGCTGAAGGTGGTGAACACATAGTCCAGGCAGCAGGTGACGACAGCTGTAGTCATGGAGGTGACAGGGAACACCTCCAGCCATTTCGAATAGGCATCCACGGCCAGCAAGAGTGTCCTACCCTGAAAGGGGCCAGCAAAATCAACGTGAATGCGGGACCAGGGACCCCGCGGTTTTTCCCATGGGTGAACTGGGACCGAGGGAGCTTCTGGTCTTGACTCCTGACAGGGCTGGCACATTCGGACCCAGCCTTCGATCTGTTGATCGAGCTCCAGCCACCAGACATAGCTCCTCGCTATCACCTTCATCTTTATGATGCAAGGGTGCCCCCATATGTAGGGCTTCCAGGACCTGCTGTCTCAATTGGGGAGGAACTATGACCCTACTCCCCCACAGGAGGCATCCCTTGCTCACTGACAGTTCTGCTGAGCGTGACTGGAATGGCTGAAATTCGACCTCAAGCTTCCCGGGCAGCCATCCCCTCCACACGTACTTGAGGACATGGCTGAATAGGCAGTCCTGGGCAGTGTAGAAGGTGACATCAGGAACTGTGAGAGGAGGCTGTGGAAGCTCTTCGATGAGGAGCATTTCCTGGATCAGGGCACTGTGCTGTTCAGGCAGTGGTACGCGGCTGAGGGTGGACGAGGGTGAAGTCATAGGCGGAGAGGAAGATGGCCCAACGCATCATTCGTGGCAACAGGATCTGTGGTGTTTGGCGATCCATTGTGAAGATGCCCTGGTTTGTGGTCAATGATGATCTCGAACTCCCGGCTGTAGATGAATTCGTATAATTTCTTCACCGCTGCAATGATTGCCAATGCCTCCCGGTCTATCTGGGCATAATTCCTCTCTGCTGTAGATAGAGTCCTGGAATAGAACACTCTGTTGGAGACCAGAAGAGCTTTGACGGCTTGGAACGCTGCTTGTTCCTTGCGACCCCAAGCCCACGGAGCTGTTTTATCCAAGAGCCGATGCAGAGGCTCAGCGACAGCTGCTTTCCCTGGTAGGAAAGAATGATAAAAATTAAGGAGTCCTAAGAAGGACTGCAGCTCTTTCTTCAAATTCAGTGGGGGTGCCTTGTGGATTGCTGCAACCTTGTCTGGCACTGGATGGATGCCATCTTTGTCCAGGAGAAACCCCAGGAATGTGACTGCAGGGACGAAGAATTCACACTTCTCCCTTTTAACTCATAGGCCAGTGTCCTGTAGGTGATGGAGTACCCCTTGAACTCGGACAGTCAATTCCAGGTCTGAAGCGCCCGCTATCAGCACATCATCAAAATATGGGATGACACCTGGCACACCCTTAAGAAGATGCTCCTTCAGTTCCTGGAAAATTCCAGGAGCAACACTTACTCCAAACTGCAGGTGGTTGACCTTGAAGGCGCCTCGATGCGTCACGGCAGTCTGAGCCTCGGCTGTAGCTGTGTCGACAGGCAGTAGTTGGTATGCCTGGGCTGGATCGATTTTTGCGAACACCCGGCCCCTGGAGATGGATGCTAGCAGATGACTCACCACAGGAACTGGGTATGCATGCTACTGCAGGGCTTTGTTTAAGGTGCACTTGTAGTCTGCGCACAAGCGAATCGAGCCATCTGACTTCTTGGGGGTGACGAGCAGGGTCTCCCATTTGGCATTGGGAACTGGTTCCAGGTTGCCTTGGGCCAGCAGCTTGTCAATTTCTTCATCAATGCGAGGCTTAATAGTGAACGGTGCCCGCCATGGCTTGAGGTGGATAGGTTGAATTGCAGGATTCAGATTGAAATAAATTGGTGGCCCTTTATAACAGCCTAGTTCAGACCTGAAAACATCAGGGAACTCTTCCACAAAATTGGCAACAGTTGCCTGACCACCGCTGTTGACGCCAACAATGTCAATGCCGAGGGTGGCCAACCAGTCCAGGCCAATAAGACTTGTGCGGCGACCTTCTACAACAAGCAAATTAAGGCGACCGCTGAATTTCTTGTATTTGACTTGGACAGAGGCGATACCGACGACAGCTCGCAGAGAGAAATGTTGGTGGCTTCCACTCTCAGTACTTCTTCGAGTGCAGTTTTGTATGTGAGTTCTGTTTTCAGGAGAAGCGCTTGCCTGATGCAGTCATCTCTGAGGCCGCAGAGCAAATGATTCATCAAGACGGATTCTAAGTTTGGAAACGTGCAGTCACGAGCGATCCTTCTCAGCGTGGTGACATAGTCGGTGACAGACTCACCCTCCTTTTGGCTTCATTGGTGGAAAACACATCGGTGTACTGCAGCAGACGTTTTAGGCTTAAAATAATTGCTGAGCTCCATTTTGATTGTGTTGAGAGGTGTCTCCAATAGTTTGGACGGAGCTACTAAGTCCCGAGCAATGTCGAACAGCGCCTGGCCACAGGTACTCAGGAGAGTGGTGCGGCAGACATCGACTCCTTCAATACCATTTGCTATAAGGAAGCATTCAAAATGGTCGATGGTAGGATTCCCAGTTCCCAACCTTGGGGTCAAACGGTTCAATATGGCCCTTGGTTGCCATGTCTGTAGTGATTTAGCTCTAGGCACCCTTAGTGATTCAGCGTGGGCAGGCAGAGAGTAAGTTCCCCATGTGGTTAGTCCTGGGATCCCATCCTCGTCGCCAGTTTTAAGTGTTGAAGGCAGGAGACGATGGTCAAAATAAAAGGCTTTATTCAAAACATTGCTCAGCTCAGGACTGCTCTGCAAAGAGCGGCACTCAGACCTATACGATTTCATAACAGAACTATATACAATGTTACCAGATTCAGGAGGTCTGATTGGACCTAAGCAGAGCCTCAGGATAGGACATTCTGTATGGCTTTAGGACCAATAGGCAGTCTTTATTAGGGAGCCAATCCCAACAGAGAGAACCAGAATACTGCAGTTTAAACATAACAGAGACATAACAAAATTATTGCTATTCAAAGAGCGCCAACTGTTTGGGAATGTACATGATTAAGAACATAGAAAAGGAAAAGAGAGAGAATGAGATAGAGAAAGAGAAATAAATCTCTGACAATTGCAGATTCTAGCCCATTTTTTGTTCCCTCTTTGTGTTCATATTTAATGACTGCTGTGCAAACGGGAGATGGTTCAATACCCATCTCTGCCATAAACTAAATGAGGGAAATCTGGGTTCTGATAAATCTCAGCAAATTCACATCTGCCCTTTTTTTCCAGACACAAGGCTTTGCTTCAGCCAAGGCCCACAACTGGGCCTCAGCCCCCAAATCTGTTTCAAATATTAGAGCAGAAAGCTGTAAATAAGAACAAAATTTCTCTTGGCAGGTGCAAAGTATTCCTCGCCCTCGATGAGCAAGTACATCCAGGCCTCACAGATTTATGACCAGGATGTCCGGGTCACAGGATATGAATTCCAGACCAGCTCCTCTTTTAAGTGTTGTAGCCAGAATAAATTAGCTCCAGATATATTCCTACTGCAGTATCTTCTCACACTTACAACTTCCTCATTTACAACACACAGTGTGATGCAATGATTCCCCGGCTATGGTACCATCTGCCCTTCCCCAAAGGAGTTTTCTTTCCTAAGCTGGTCAAACAAAAAGGATGAGATTTCACCCAGGAGCAGGGTGGCTGAGAGCCATCAAGGGCCCCTGGACAAAGACCCCCCCCCCAATCTACTCAAACAACATAGAAATAATTTTCCAGGATATTTGAGCCCTAAGATGACTACAGACTCCATATTTCTGTCTGCCTAGTCCCTTTCTCTTGGCAGTCCTGTGCAGTATTGCTAATGAGCACTAGTATGCCATCCTCTCTTTGATCTTTTAACACCAAAATAATTATTGGATGCTTAATCGGCAAACTGCTGATTCAAACACTCACATTGAAGATATTATTCCTGTACTGGAGGATTGGGCAGGCACCCTCTCCCCACCTCGACTGCCCAGGATTACCAACCTCAAGATGGGAGCTAGGGATGACAGTCTCCAGGTAGGACCTGGGAACCCCTGGAATTACAGCTCATCTCCAGACTACAGAGATCTCTGGAGAGAATGGATGCTTTGGACGGTGGACTCTATGGCATTGTACCCCTCTGAGGTCCCTGTCCTCCCCCAGGCTCCACCCCCAAATCTCCAGGAGTTTCCCAACCAGAATCTGGCAACCTTACCCCTCCCCCAGGGGGGACCTGGCAACCCTAGTGGGAGCTGGAGTTCTCCTGGAAGTGCCACTGTCTCCAGATTACATAAGTCAGTCCCCCAGAGGGAAAAGGCAGCTTTGAAACATGGGCTGCATGGAATTTCATCTCTGCTGAGCTCTCTCCCGTTCTCTGTGTCCATCCTTCCCTGGCACCATCCCCAAATCTCCAGCAATTTCTCAAGCTGGTGTTGGCAGCCCTACATGAACCCCACAGCTTAAAATGTAAGACACAGGCCTTCCATGTGGACACCTGTACATATGAAGAGCTGAACTGTGCAATATCTTCTCTTTCAAGACAAAGACTGTGCAATGTGGGCTTATGTGTTCGTGGGGGTGCCTGCACGGAACACCTAGAGTAGGGATCACAGTATGGAATAAGGGTGTGTGTGTCTGCTTGTTCTACTCCTCTGCCATCTGAGGAGGAGCTTCTTCTCACGTCTGAACTGGGTCTAGGTGCTGCAAGGTCTGGAGATGGTCAGCTGAAATCTTTGATACGCTGCCTCAAAGCAACAGGCTTTTAATGCACACAGACCAGCGTTGCCAGCCTCCAAATTGTGGCTGGAGATCTTCCCACTATAACAACTGCTCTCCAGGCAAAAGAGATCAGTTCACGTGGAGAAAATGGCCGCTTTGGAAGGTGGACTCTATGGCATTATACCTCACTGAAGTCTCTCCCTTCCCCAAACTCCATCCTCTTCAGGCTTCACCTCCAAAATCTCCAGGTATTTCCCAACCCAGAGTTGGCAACCCTAACATGTACTGCATGTTTACTGGCTCTGTTCAAATAAGCAATAGTCTACTCAACCCAGAGTCAGGACAGAGTGAGACAGAGCACCTGCAAAGGGCAGGGCACAGCAAGGGCTGAGGAAGACATGCTGTGCTTTTGGCTGCTTGTGAGGAGCCATATTGAATGGTTGTGTGTGTGAATTTCCTTTCTGTGACTCCTCTGGTCAGTATATCCTTCAGACCATTAGGAATCAGCACAGAACTAACAGGCATGAAATGTAATTTTTGGAAATGAAAGTTACCGAGTGACCATGTCTTAGACACCTCACTCCACTAACCCCACATGCATGCATGCAAATGATGCAATGACCTCCTGAACAGCTTTTAATGCACATAGACCAGTGTTGCCAGCCTCTAAATTGTGGCTGGAGATCTCCCACTATAACAACTGTATAGTCACTTGCTAAATACTTGAGTTAATTCAGCCCTGGAACCTGTTAAGGGTTGATGCATCTGTACTCTCATTGTCCAGTAAAGGGACCATCTTATATGGTCAGAACATTTCACATTAACAAGGATTGATTCCTTCTACATATGCAGGTTGGGTACCTCTGAGCATGCACAGAATGCCCTTCTCATCACTAAGTAAACACAGCCAAGTTTCATTTTATGTTGCAAAAGTGTTCCCATAAGCTACCCATAAGTAATGATTGGAAGAGATTCTCTGCATGCCTCCTTGGGAGAAAGACACTGCTATGCTAAGATATTTACACCAAAGTGGGGGAGCACCCCCGTTTCTTAAAAAAAAAGAAGGAAAGTTGCTGAGAAAAACTTTTTGCTTGTGTGCCGTTGCATCTTAATTTTTGCTACATTCCAACCATTTAAAAGATCTGGAAAAAGAAGCCAGCAGGGTTTTTGGTGGACCAAGACAGTCAGCCACAATGTATGAAACGTACAAACCAGATCAAGGGTGATGATATTGGAGGAAAAACAACAAGATGTGTATTTGTTGAAAGGAAGGTGTGCAAAATCCTTCCTATTGTTAACAATGGAAAAGGAAAGCTACATAAAAATGAACAGTCCCGTTCTTTTTTGAGCAGGAACTGCAGAACTGGATTTCAGGTAAGCAAACTGAAACAATATGAAAGTTCCCTTTTGGTAGACTGGTTAAATGAAAAGGGCATGCATTCATATGCATATCAAGGTGTCCCTTTCCTTGACCCCAAGGGGCAAGTCGTGGGCTCCCCTCTTTGTATGGTGGATATTGGGCAGAGCCAAAGTAATTAAAAGTAATGGTTCTGCAAAGATCCAACTGGTAGTGAAACTCACATTTAAAAATGGTAATTTGAACCAGACTTTAGTCTATCCGGTGAAAGTCCATACAGTCAGTAGTGTATATATGAAGGGGCTGTTTAGATGAGATTGCTCCCAAACTTTTGAATTCCCCCCCCCAGCTAAACTGATGATTGCCCCTAGTAAAATAATGGCTTAACCAGTGGTTAAGGTAGATGGGACACATTCCTTGGTTTAAACCAGATAAGCTGTTTTATAGCAATAAAGACTATAAAGGAAGTCATTTTCTGGTGGAATTCATCATGAGACTAGTACAGAGCGATATCAGGAATGAACTTGGCCTCTTATCCCTTGATCCAGTTCAAAAAATGCAGACCTTCCGTTGCCCGTGGTGATTCTCTGGGGCTCTTTGATTAAAGTTTTCTCTGCATTGCATCAGCAGCAAGAGAAAAGGCTTTGCACAGTTTGCCACAGGCAGCTCTCTTAAACTGAACTCAGCATTGCCTCCCCGCGCTGTTTAACTTGTTACCGTGCCACTGAAGGTTTCTATACAAGTTTCAAATGCTTCACCAATTCAAGATTGCACATTTGCTTAGGAATAAGACCCAGTAAACTTAGTGGAAGTGACTTCCAAGTAAATATGCAAAGAATCATGGCTATAAACCTTACTTGGAGAGTTTTAATGAAAGAACAGACTACTCACAAGCACAGATCCCTTCAATAGGATCCTGGAAGCCAGTAGGAAAACGGCTGAATCTCAAACAGATGTTCCCCTGCAGGGCATTGTCCTTGTCTAGTGGAGTGCAATTCCTAGCTGCAGAGTTCTTCCTTTAAGCAGGCTTAAAATGGTGCATTCTGGAAGGTCTCAGTGAAGTTTGTGAAAGTGGGTTCCTTTCATTTGCATTCTCCGTTCCTTGCAGCAGCTTCAGATTTTGACTCAGCTATGCCAGAGGCATATTTGGATTATTGTGTAATGTGTTTGAGCTTCTGCCTCGTGTCACGTGAGATAGGGAAGAAAACTTAATGCACATGTGGCTGAATGTTTGGAAAGCTCCAGATACTTGGAAAAATGCCCTCCCCTCCCTTGTTGAGCTCAAAGGCTTAAAAAAGGGATCAGGCATTGTTTAGCATCTGCCACAGAGTGTGCTGACCTGATGTTAGCTTTATGGCTGATTAGTGTCCTGAGGGCTGAATCTTTCCCCTGGGCAATCCTGCCAAAAGTTAAGGTGTGGTGAAGAGCTTGCTTACAGTTCCACTCCCAAGGAAAGAGAAAATATTTTCTAGTTGAGCTGTTCTATACTTAGTTTTTAATATACAATCAGGGCCGGCTCACCCACTAGGTGAACTAGGCATTCGCCTAGAGCGCCGGGCCCTGGGTGGGGCGCCAAGCTGTGCCTCCCCCCTCCTCCCCCCTTTGGTGGTGGCGGGGGGAGAGGCGGTGGTGGCGGCAGCAAAAGGATGGCTGGCTCCAGAGGTCTCCAGGTCGCCAGGCCCCACTGGGAGGTTGGCATCTGCGTCACAAGGCACAAGGCAGCCTCGCCTAGGGCGCAGAAACACCTCGAGCCGGCCCTGTATACAATGTCCCAATTATACCCCAGTGCATGTGCTCCATCACTGTAAACTGATACTGACTGCAAATGATGCAAGATGGAGAATATACCCAAGGAATGCGGTCCTTACCAGCTGCAAGTGAACCAGAGCCTGTTCTCTCCATGGCCAGGACTTGGCAGGAAGTTATAAGGCACAGCCTTGGTTTCCCCCTTATCTACAACTCTGCCTGGCAGGTACAGAATCAGTCAACATGACTCAGGTAGCAAATGCAACACAGGCATGCATAGGTAACTTTGTTGCTGGATATGTGTCTATGTTTTGACCTTTAAAGCACTATGTGGCCTGGGACCATCATACTTACGAGACTGCCTGTCATGATCTGTGTAGGACTGGGAGACAAGGCCTAGCAGCCTAGGCCCAGGAGACCTGTGTGGGAGTGGAAAGCAGACACAGTCTACAATCCCCACAATGCTTAGCGACCGTTGTAACCAATCGGTGTCCAGGGATTGTGTTAGGAGATTGTAGTCTAAGCTTTATGGGCTGTGGAACTGTGTTCTTTTCTCTACTGCATTCTTGTCTCTCAGAGAGTTAAACTGAGGGAACTGAGTTCTTTCCTCTCAGAGTTAAACTGAGGTGACAGTCTGGTCTGAGAGAAAGACCCCTCACTTGGGACAGAGTGAGCACAGGCACAGACCTGGTATAAAAGGTTGTGGGCCTTGAATAGTAACCAGTTAAGAGAAATAGGTAGTCGCGTTAGATTTGTTTTATTTTACCTTTAGACACTTATGTATTTTAAGCACCTTGTCTTGTTTTCCTTGCCCCATTACTGTATTAATAAACCATTTGTTTAATGTTCTCTGCCTGGTCATCACACCTATATTTCTCTGCTTAAAAGGGAGGGTACTCTGGGCCTTCCCAAGGGACCCTAAATCCAGAGTGGTGGCAGAGGAAGGTGGCAACCCACTAGGGGTCATGACACTGCCTCTCCCTATATGAGCCCCAGGGCCGGTGCCAGTTTTTTTGCACCCTAGGTGAGGCTACCTTCTGCCCCCCCCCCCCAATGCGCCCACCAATTTTCAAACATAAATGCATTTTAGGAAGAATGAAAAACACAAAATTTGAAATAGCTAATTTCTTTTTTTTTTAATTATGAGAACAAGTAATACAATCTCTGATTTTCGCTCTCAAACAGAAAAACAAAACATTTTGAAAAATCCTGTTAATTGTGATGTTTAACTTTAAGTCTTCTTAATGTTTCCATTTCAGGCACATCAGAATCTCATTTTGCGTGCCTTTTCTTTAGCAAATTTTGTCACCAATTCCTTCAGGTCAAACACTGATGCTTCAGCATGTTCAATTGAAATAGTTGCCAATGGAAGACCCCTTCACTTCCTATGGGAAGCCCTAGTTACTTTGAAAGCTTGTCACCAACCAGGGGGTACATTATCCTCTTAATGCATTTATGTAACTGCCATTGATTGGAATTATATGTACTTGCTGAGAGAATATATATTTTTGTTAAAAAGGAAGCACCAGTCCATTGTGACTGGTTTTCTTATGACGTCTGCAATTGTGTCATTATTATATTTGTATATTTAAGCTTTGCTGGCTGCTAGACAATGCTTTCTTTTTTAAAAAAATTAAACACAATTTAATATTTAAAATTGCTTTTCTGTGCTGACTTGAGAAACTTATTTTCATAGAATTGTGATTCAAAGGGAAAAAGAGATCAAATGTGTAGAATATCATGTTTACCTACCCCCCCCCCCACACACACAATCCAATGTGCAGACACTGGTGAAAACACAGAAGGAGCTTGCGGGGGGGGGGGAGAAGGGGCCTAGCTGGGCCTTCTCACTTGCATGCTCATTTTCCATGTGCAGCAATTTTTAAAAAATTATATCAGCCCCCACCAACAGTCTGAGCTCATTTTCTTACACTGTATGTAACCGCTGAAAGACATCTATCATTTTTTAATGTATTGGGAATGTTTCTGTGCTGCCTTTTCAGAGTTCTGCTTCAGGAGGCTGACCGTTAAAAAACACAATATTCAAACACGGTGTGTGAGCAGCATCAAAACTAGCCATGGAACATAAGAAGCAGACTGTAACAAGGGGACATGGGGTAAAGCTTCCAATTAATTAAGAGCCTGGGTAAAAAGATGGGTTTCCATCTGGTGCCTGAAAGCAAATAAAATAGGCTCCAGGCAAGCCTCAAGGGGGAGGGCATTCCAAAGGTGAGGGGGCTACCAAAAAGGCCCTGTTCTAGTCACCACCCACCTCACCTGCGAAGGTGAGAGCACAGGAAGTGGGTCTTGCGAGACAGGCCTTAACTGATGGGGTGGAGAGTATGGGAGGAGACAATCCTTGTAATACCCTGACCCCAAGCAGTTCAGGGCCTTAAAGGTAAGATCCAGCACTTTGCATGGTGCCTGAAGACAGATGGGTAGCCAGTCTAATGCCATGCATGCTTACTGGGAAGTAAATCCTGCTGAGTTTTTATGGAATTTATGCCCAAGTCAGTGTGCATAGCATGGCATTGTTCAGGAAGGATTGGTACTGTGCTTGTGGAGGAGAAGGCAGGCTATGCCCCAGAGAAGAAGGACTGCTCCTTCCACAGCCTCGCCAGACCTCTTTGATGGCAGCCAGTGAAGGTGGGAGGGAGGAGCCCCCTCGCTTGGGAACAGCCCCCAGCGAGATTAGCTGGCTCAAGGTCCAGGAGGTGAGAAGGAGCTCTTTTACAGAGGGGGAGCCGAGGCTCAGAGGGACAGCCTACCCACTAAGGAGACAGATCCTACGGTCCAGTTGAAGGTGGATTCCTAGGGTGCCTCAACCCAGAGAACGAGACAGTGGTCCAGTTGAAGGTGGATTCCTAGGGCGCCTCAACTCAGAGAGCGAGACGGGCACACCAGACCTATAGAGAGGCAATGAGCAGAGGGAGGCTGGTGGATTGGTGGCCAGCAGCATGAGAGCTCCTGCCTCAGCGTAGTGGCGTGTGGTCAGGAAGGTTGGTTTCTTGGGGCTCCCAAACTGCCACAGAGCCCAGCAATCCTGATGGTGAGGCAGAGCAGGAGGCTGGGCCCAGTGCTTGCTGCAGGCAGCATCAGTTTTGCTCGGTGGCCCCCGGGGCCCACCGTGGTGTGTTCTCCTCAGCAGCTTCCTGTTCCGGTGCACTGAAGCATGAATCCCCTTCGCAGAGCAGAAGTGGCCCACTCCCCACATCCTCCCACACTGCTGGGCAAAGCAGGCATTTGATTTCAGCTGCAGCTTTGGATTCCTTCTGCCGCCTACAGGGTCTGTGTGGCCCCCTCAAGGGACTGGCCCCAGCTAATGCCGCTGATGTAGAGTAGTCGTGCCTTGAGAGCCAGTTTGGTGTAGTGGTTAAGTGTGCGGACTCTAATCTGGGAGAACTGGGTTTGATTCCCCACTCCTCCACTTGCACCTGCTGATGTGACCTTGGGTCAGTCACAAGCTCTGGCACAGCTGTCCTTGAAAAAAAAGCAGTTTGTGTCAGAGTTCTCTCAGGGTGCCTGTTGTGGGGAGGGGAAGGGAAAGGAGTTTGTAAGCCGCTCTGAGACTCCAAGTGAAGGGCGGGGTATAAATCCAATCTCTTCTTCTCTTCTTGACAGATACTACTGGCTGGAGGGCTCCTGCACAGCTGGCTTGCAGCTTGTGGAAGAGCCTCTGGTCCCAGGTTCAACCCCTGGCAGGATCTCCAGTTCTCTAGTTCAAAGGACCAGTCAGTGGGTGATGTGGAAGATCCCTGCCCTTCACCTTGGAGAGCAACGGCTGGTCTGAGCAGACAATACTGGCCTTGATGGTGTGATTTAATATCAACTGGTTTTATGTGTGCATGTGTTTTCAGTGACAACCCCCCCCCCGAATTTTCTGTAGGATTTTTAAAAAAAATGTTCTTGGAAATCCCCAGCCCCTCCCGTTTTCTTCAGAGCCCCAGATTCCCCCCTGGGCGACTCTTCCAAGGGGGATACCACTGGACAGCAAGGAAGGGGCTGAGAGCTGCCTACCTGTCCAAACGGCCAGACAAGTGAGGCAAGGGTGAGGCTGCAAACCTCCAGGTGCTGCTCACCAGGCGACAGACCCCCCCCCCCCCCGCCAGGAGAAAGTGGCTGTTTTCCCGTGGCGATGCTGCATCCTAGCAAGGTTCCTCCCCTCCCCGGAGCCTGCCCTCCCCAGCCTCCAACCCCCAATCTCCAGGATTTCCCCAGCCTGGAGCTGGCAACCCTAAGGAAGGGCACTCTGTTCCAGCCAAGGGGGCGCTTCGGGGGCACACGAGGAGGAAGGGACAGAAGGTGCCCTGCCCCCCCTCCTGGCTGCAGTTACTGCTGCGCCTTTTGATTCACAAGCACTGGGGGCAGGGCCAGCAGGCGGTGAGGGAGCCTGAGTGTGGCGTTGTTGCTGCGGCGAGTGGATGAGCACTGGAGCCCCGTGCTGCTCTCTCTGCAGGCGTAGGGCGGACCAGTACTCTTAAGTGCTGGTTGGGAAACCAGCAGGGAGAAGGAAGAAAAGAAGCACACATGTAAGGTGGGGGAGTAAGAGGAGAAGTGACGGCTAGAAAAAGGACCCGCGCAGCGCTGCCCGGGCGCAGCTGCTGCCTGGATGAGATGCTCCAGCCTTAGACCGCTTGCTGGGCACTCATGGCTCATTGGCTCACTTCCAGTCTTGCCTTCTTTCCCTGGCAGGCTGTGGCACTCCGCCAGAGGTCTGCACTCCAGGTGGTTGCCTTAGTTGGCCTAATGGTAGATGAGCCCCCTGATGAGCCCCAGTGAGCTTTACACTCTTCTGACAGTGATCAACATCTTTTGGTGATCCCTGACCCGAGGGATGTCTGCGTAGTCTCAACCAGGGGAAGGGCTTATTCGGCTGTTGCCCCAACCTGGTGGAACATGTTCCCACTTGAGATCAGGACCCTATAGGACCTATTACAGTTCCACACGGCCTGTAAAACAGAGCTGATCTGCCAGACGTTTGATTGAGGTGGCAGACGCTCAACCATTCTGGCCTCCCGTTTATGGCCCCTCTCCCAGTGCCTGCTGACAGAAAATATTATTGGGCACCAGAGGACCTATATTCACCTGATATGAGGCATAGAGTTTCATGATGTTTATTGTGTCATCACTTGTTTTATTGCTTTTACTGTTTTATAGTTTTAGTACATGTTGTAAGCTACCCTGAGCCCATGTGTGGGTTAGAGCAGGGTATACATTAAATTAATGAAATGAAATGAAAATATCTGTCTATACATGCTTTTGTAAAAGTCAGGATTCCATTCCCAGAATAGACAGGTTCCTTTGATATCTGGGAAGCGATACAATTTATATCCTTCTGCATTGACTTTGACCTAGCATTTTTATAGTGGGAAGGTTAGAGAACATGGGAAGATGTTATATGGTGAGTAGTTCCAGAAGCAGTTTGGGAAAGCAAGCAAGCACCGGAGACCAATGGTGCGGCTTTATTTACAAACATATAGGTAAAGCATAGTTGGGGGCGAAGTCACTCCTACAGTGCAATGGATCTACCATCCAAAAACAAGGTATTGCATCCAAGTCACTGCTTCTTTCTAAATACCTCTCTGACCCCCTCTTCCTGCCCTTTCTGCTCACTTGGGAGGGGCCACCTTCTCCAACACTGGCCTCTCCGAACAATTGTCAAAGTTTCATGTTGGTGATTACCCACTTCTTTTTTCATCTTGTTTTTATAACCGATATTGTTAGGCTACTCCTACAGTGCAATGGATCTACCATCCCAAAACAAGGTATTTCATCCAAGTCACTGCTTCTTTCTAAATATCTTTCTGACCCCCTTCCTGCCCTTCCAGCTCACTTGGGAGGGGCCACCTTCTCCAACACCGGCCTCTCCGAACAGTTGTCAAAGTTTATTTTTTCATCTTGTTTTTATAACCAGTATTGTTAGGGTCTGGTGAACCTTCCCAACTAACCCTAGAGATGGCAGTACTATTCCTCCAGATGCCGATTACTGTTCTTTGTAAGAAGGAGAAGTATGTGCATATTGAATGGCTGTTTCCTTATTCTGTGTGCTCCCAGATATGAACGAGCAGGGGCTTATTTGCCCTTTTGAGCCCATTAAAATGTCATGCTAAAAGCTCAGTTAACCTACTGGCTGTACTAAACAAGCCTCAACTTACGCATACACTCTGTTCAGTTTGCTTCTTGCCTCCTTACCTGCCACACAGTAACACCCCTGGATGCTATCTCAAATGACCTTGCATTGCCAGGCTGCTTTCAAAGCATCACTATACATGTAAGACCACTTAATTGAGGGCTCAAATACTGGTGAATGTCTGAACTCAGTCAGATGTACATTGTTTAAGGTGAGATCTCCTGATGTACAGCTGACTGCAAGTCTGGTCACACACCCATGACCCAACACGTCAGGTGTATTTAGTATTTGAGCTCTTAGTATTGGTCAGGCACAGTAAGCAGGGAGGGAGTCAAAACAAAGTGGCTTTACAGAGGTTTTTGGCTTTCTGTCAACCTGCCCTCTTCTCTCAAACTCCAGCTTCTCTGCCCCAGAACCCACACATATCTTGTGCAGTACCAGCTGTATTTAGTACTGGAATACTGTACATTCTTTGCCTGTCCTTGTTTATTTGTGCAGCATCCCTAGAGAGAATGGATTATGAACAATTTTTTATTAGTAGAACAGTACTGTACGTTTAGACTACATTTGTTTGGGTAACAGATTCTGGCTGCTCCATTTAGAGCAACTTTACAGCTAAAACTTTGTATGTCAAACAGCTCAAGGACAGTGTTACAAGGAGCTAAAAAACAACAACAAAAACCTGAAAAAAGGATTAAGCCCATCTAACACCCAACAACCCTTGAAGAACCAGCCTACAATGGAAACAGGGACTCATATTTTTAACTGCCACTTGCCAACAATGTTATGTGCCAATAGGTTGTACAGTGCACGAGAAGAGACTGTGGTCTATTTATAACATCTTAAGAGGAGGACATTTTTGGGGATGTGAGCATTCTACTGGCATTTGTTTGATGGATGAAAAAAGATGTTTTTTGAACTGCTGTTGATAACATCATTCTGACATACAATTTTAGCAAAATTTGCTATAGCACCACTGGAAATGCACTTTCAGTAACCAAATAAACTTTTTAATAATATAGACAGAGCGATTCCAAGAGGCTATTTTTACTGTTAAACAAGACTACACTGCTCAGTGCTTGCTGCCATTTTCATTCTTAAAAGAATGTGTTAAGTAACAAGCCCCCATGTCAACTCCCATCTTGGACAGGGATACAAACAGTACAGCCCTAAACAGAGGTACACCCTCCTAAGCCCACTGCATTGTAAGAAAACAGTTAAGACAAAAGAGGATTATAAAAATGAGGAACCAATCCTGAAAAAGTGCAAATCAGTTTTCCTTTAGTCATTCAATAGCAGTGCCAGTGGACTGCCCTTCGGTGCAAAAGAACATGCAGTCCACATGTGAGGGGCTGCATGTTGATTTCTATAGAGAGGGAGCAGAGAGATCACAGCTTGGACTTTTTAACCATTGGGGACAAACACACACACACACACTTTCTCCCCTACTCTCTTCACAAGATTTATGAAGTGAGCTTCATCAACGAAAGTTTGTGCCACAATAAATCTGTGAGGCTAAGGTAACACAAGATTCTATTGCAGCTGCCCAAGAAAACCCAAAACAAAAAGCAAATGATCTGCAGCTCTACCAAGAAGAAGGAAAAAACACCATACCACAGTGCTGTACTTTAGGATACATCCCAGTTTTGATGATATGTAGAATGCAAGGCCTTGGTAGCCATTTTAAACCCCAAAGAAGCCAGGAAGTTTCCCAAGGAAAAACTGTAGTTGGCAAAAAAGCACTGATAGCTGAGCCTCAGAATCTGAAGAGAAAGGAAGGCCAGAATACAATTGCTACAGTACCCAACCCTATTACATGTCCTGGGAATCTAGCTCAGCTACAGTTTAAAAATATTAGACGGCACATCTCACAGCTTAACTGAAGACCATGGGGTGTATGTGAATTTGCTTCCCTCTGACAGTGTACACACACAGCCTGCATATGGGCAATGGGGGGGGGGATCAATTGTTTGGGAACATCCTCTCATGGGCTGCTTTGTGCACAGCAGTGGATAGATGCAGAGAAAGACTGAATTATCCTGAATGTGTTGCAACATGATTTGGGAGAGGGTAGGGACTGTGGTGGCTCAGTGGTTAAGACGTTGAGTTGCAGACCGGAAAGTCTATAGCTTGGCAGTTCAAGACCCGAGTGGCGTGTGACAAAGTCAGCTCCCGTCTCTGGCCCCAGCTCCTGCCAACCTAGCAGTTAGAAAGCAAGAAATTAGAAACTTTGGGTACTGCTTTGGTGGGAAGGTAACAGTGTTCTGTGTGTCTCTGTGCTTAGTCATGCCAGCCACATGACCACGGAAAAGTCTTTGGGCAGCGCTAGCTAGAACACGAAATTAAATTCTGATTAGTTTTAATTTATGGTGAGCATAGACGGTAGCATCAAGCTCCAAGTTACCACTGTTTCTTAGAACCAGAAGGGGGAAAAAACCCCAGAATCCTAGTGTTTGACTGGCTCTTCAGAACATTTCTCTGTATTCAATAACTTCAAGGCTTTTGTATAAATGACAGGACACAGATTACTACACAGTTGTGTACTTGTCATATCAAAGTTACAAATCTCTTGCTGTTTTTAACAGTTTGAATTAAGACATTTTCTTAAATCAGAACCCTGCACTTGTTTACACAAGTAATACCTGCTGACCCTCTGGAATATGCTGCCAGTGGCTTTCTTCTCTTCTGTGGCACCAATTTTCAGTCCCTTCCAGCCACTGGAAAAATATAACTGTACAGGACCTGTGCTGGAGAACAGTTGCAATCCTCCTCCTATTTCTTCCCCTCCTCACTGCAGCTCCCTAACCTGTGCATGCTGTTAGTCCGTGTGGGTCCTGCGACTTCAGGAATAATTTTTCTAGAAAAGAAATGCTCAGGGGAGTAGAATGCCAAGAATATCCACATCTGCCAACATCTTTTGCTGGTGGCTGGCTGGATCTGAACCGGGGCATCTTCAGCTGAAACACCTGCAGTAAAGTCTTTCTTTCAGCTCAACATTGCTTTATATACACAGAGCAGAAAACTGGCAGAGGTTTATCCACTTGGTCACCAAGTATAACACATCCCTCAAGTCCTGTGGGCTTGTGAGTTCTTTTCACAAATACTACTGCCCCAAGAAAGAGGCCATGGGATCATCTGGCCGCTGACGCTTCATTTGATAAGCCTCCATTTCCTCTTCTGTTGGCTCCCGGCTTTCGTACATGCTGTTATATGGCCTCTTTCTCTCATCTAATTGCATGATCTCTTTCACATGGAGGAGACGGGCTTCTTCTGCGTTTAGTGCCTGAAATGAAACCCCAAGCCATAAAAACCTTACAGCTGAGCCCAGAACTATGATACAGAAGCCAGTGAGCAGGTGGGAACAGCTAATACAGACAGTGAGTCTTGTTCACTTCTCAGTAAAGAAAGGAGACTGAAAACAGAGAAAGGGTTATGGTCAGCAGGGAACTAATGGCTCCCTCTGAGGTGGATTTTGCCCAAGGGATGTCGTGCCGGCCTCTTGTCTCTACACCAAGCCTTGTGAGTGAAACACACACAAAAAAATAATAAAAAAAATCACTGAGAAAATATGTTCTCACGCTGTCCCTGTCCATTACACAAGAGAAGCTTTGGATTATGGCAGTGTTCCTCAAATGTTTCTGAATTCTGGGACTCTCTGCTAAGCTTATGTTATCTTCTGGGACCAGCAAAACTGATGACCGGAAAAAAGCCCACAGGAAAAAAACCCACGGTCATAAATGCTCACAGGAAAAAAGCCCACACGGAAAAAAGCCCATACATATTAACGCCCACATGGAAAAATACCATGTAAAGCGCCATAGATGTTTATAATGGTGGATAACCATTCATCTCCATTTATGAGAATGAACAGGTATTACCTATTTATATTGATGTTTAAGGATTAAAACATGTCATATTCACATGCAACAATTTGTGTTGTGATTTTATCAAGTATAATCAAATAAAATTTTTTGCTATGTTATTAGTGAATTACTTCATTACTATACAAAACTTATACTTGCATGTGAATATGACATATTTTAATCCTAAAACAACAATCTCCCTTATAAATAAAAGCCGAACGGTGGTGGCACTTCTCTAGAACATTCCACACACTCCAAAATCAGTTCACTCTCTGATCTGTCATTCAGAGGGTCTCCCTATCCACTGGCTGCTTTGTCTGAGTCCTGCCTCCAACTTTCTAAACATTTTGCTGCCCCCCCCCCCCATAGCCAGTCAGAACACAGAGGTCGTTTGCATTGGCCTCTGCCTCGGAACACAGAGGTCGTTTGCATATGCGACTTGGTTGGCTTTTGCCTCTAACATTCTAAACAGTTTTGCTGTTCTGAGGTAAAATGTGTCCAACCTCCAGGTGAGGGCTGGAGATCCCTCAGAATTACAACTGCTTTCCAGAGATCAGTTCCCCTGGAGAAAATGGAGGGCTCTGTATCCTTATATGCTGCTGTAGTGGCCCCCATATGTGACGTAGCCGTCGGGGCTTCAGAGCACGGGAGAGGCTGCAGGTGTGTGTGGGTGGAAAGCTGAAGAGTGAGGGGGAAATAAAGGTAGGTTGATAGTTGGCTGGGAAGGAGAAAGGGTTGCCAACTTTGGGTGGGAAATTCCTGGAGATGTGAGGGATGGAGCCTGGAGAGGGTGAGGTTTCAGGAGGCGTGGGACCTCGGATAGGTACAAAGCCATAGACTCCATCCTCCAAACTGACCATTCCCTTCTGGGGACCCATCGTTGCCAATCTCCAGGTGAGGGCTGGAGACCACTCAAAATTACAACTGCTCTTTAGGTAGCAGAGATTAGTTCCTCTGGAGAAAATGGTGGACTCAGTGTCATTATACCCTGCTGAGGTCGGCACAGCAAATTGACACTGAGTGTCCAAGGCCGGGGCACCCGCCCAGAGCCTCTTTCTAGAGGCCGTTGTATTTATTTCCACAATGGGCCTTTTTCCTAGTATAAAATATAGGTAATACCTGTTCATTCTCATAAATGATGAATGGTTATCCACCATTATAAATCTATGGTGCTTTACATGGTATTTTCCATGTGGGCTTCTTTCCGTGTGGGCTTTTATATGTATGGGATTTTTCCCATGTGGGCTTACTTCCATGTGGGCATTTATGACTGTGGGGTTTTTTCCCCATGGACTTTTTTGTAATAGAATCAGCAATACCCAGTGCCAATAACCTTCCTCCTCTTTGCAGTCACTCACGTGCATATAGCCTGCTGTTATGTGCAAGGCTCTGTAGAATGGAGAAGCCACTCTGCAGTGGCATTAGAAGAGTAGAGCAAGAGATCCCTAACCCTCTTCTAAAATCACACAACAAGGGAACAAAGTAGTAGTTCTTTCTAAACTTTCCAAAGCAGACTGGGATGACAAGGCAGTAAAGGAACAGCCTGCCCTCCAAATCTGATGTGGATCAATAAGGGTCAGCTACAGGGACACTGAGTCTACATAGACCTTGGCTGGTTGGACAGGAAGATACTACCTGTCTTTGAACCATATATTTCCCTGGAACTTTGTGTCCTCCCTGTTTGCCCCCCCCCCTCCAGTGAAGGATTCCTGCTCCACAGTTTGTGAATCATTTGCGTGTAGGAGAAAAACAATTCTTAGATCAAGCATACCTTTTTCAGTTTTTCCTGTTTCTTCCTCTCTTCTCCCTCACTATCAGAACTAGTACTCTTCTTATGCTTTTTCTTCTTTTTCTTTTTTTCTTCTCTCTGCTTTTCTTGATGTATCTGTAGAAGACAGGAAAGGGTAACAGCTTTAAATGGGTCCTGAAAAAGATAATGTACCCCAATCAACTGGCCCTCTGCATACATGGGAGCCATCATGCACACCCTACACAAGTTTAGATTTTGTCTGCTGCCATGACAGGAGTAGGATGCACACCCATGATACCGATATGGATCAATGCTCCCTTTAAGCTGTGGAGTCTTGTGAGCAAAAATTCTACTTTGTGAGCTACTGGCATTAAATTTGTGAGTGAGTTATTTGGCTGCTGCATAAATTAGTTTGCTCTGGAGCCATTCTTTCTGAGCTAAGAGAAAAATGTGTCAGCCAGAAGCTAAAAAACTGTGAGCTAGCTCACAGTAACTCAGCTTAGAGGGAACACTGGTATGGATTTGAAGGGGTACTCCTATAATTGCACTGAATGGAAATCTCATGATAGCTAAAAACTCCAGAGTGCCCACAGCTGTACTTGGGTTAGGTTTGGAAGAGGAAATCACAGAACAAGCACAATGAGAATGTATTATGAAGAAGAAGAACATGGGCTGTGTCATGAAGAAATGGAATAAATGCACTTACAGGGAAGGAATCAACAGTAATTTTTGCTAATGGAAGTGACTGCCTTCAGCAGAAGAGCACTCTATTGCTTTTCCCATCCCACTGCAGCTCAAAATGCTTCCCAAAATGCTGCTCCTAGGGATTTCAGAGGGACCCCCCCCCGAAACAGCACAAGGGGAGAGTCAGAGATTTGTAACAGGAGGGAGGAAACAGCAAAAATTCTCCCCTTCAGTTACCAGAAGCCTACCACTGGATCCAACCCATACTGGGGAATGAAGATACAAAAATTACAAACATCTAATACTTGAGTTGTGCATTCTTATCTTCAATTTTTAAATGATCCCAAAGTTAAGCAGCACATGCTATAGAATCCTTGACTTTCTCTTGTTCCCCCTTCCCATGATATACCAATAGGCTGTTTTGCAACCAAAAGCAGACAGGAGAAAGGGCAACCTACCTCTACAAGAGTTTTGGGAACAGTCCCATACTCTTCCTCATTTGATTCTCCAGCAGGCAATTCTTCATCAGCATTCTACGTGTGAAAGGAAGGGGTGAAAGAATCAGATTTCTAAAAGGGACAAGTAGTTGGCTAGTTTAAAAAATGTAAAGCTGTAGTTGTCAATGGTCATAGTAAAGAAAATGGCAATTCTTACAGCAATTTCTTTTCCAGCATCTCCTGTGCAGTATGAATACTTGACAAGTGAATAGCAGCACTTATATCCCCATTTGCCGTCCTTCCAATAAGAACCCCAAATACACTGAGGGGAGAAAAAGATACAATAATTTGCTTGTCAAAAAGACTTATTACTGCATAGAGCTCATTCAGGAGAGAACAGCAGACACAGAAGAGTGTGGAAGCATCGCTTTCCTTGAAAACACAAAACTCCTACCTATCTATGGTGTGGCTGCATTTACAGTACCATGTACAGTTCTTGATAACGTACCTTAAAAGGCGTATCATACAGCTGGAAAGGGGAAACCAGAATTATGAAGAAAGGTTAAAGGGTCTGGGATCAAACAACGTAATAAGGGACATGATGAATTGTGCTTGATGTAGAGGGGCAGATAGAGAGAACTTGTTCTTCTTTTCCCATAATAGTGGAACTTGGGGGGTGGGCCGGACACACCCAGGTGATGGGCATTAGATCCAGGAAGACAAAAAAGAAGTACTTCTTCACAAAATGCACAATTCCCTTGTACAACTCACTGCCACAGGATGCGATGGCCACCCATCTTAGATGCCTTTAAAAGGGGATTAGACAAATTTCTGGAGAATGGGTCATTATGATTTAATGAAGCCAATTTAATTCAGAGCCAATACACACCTCTGGACACTAGTGCTGGGGAGGGGAGAGCAACAGGGGGAGCACTTGGGATAATGCCTTGCATTTAGCTAAAATACTTATACCTCCCCTTTTCCTATGGCTCAAGGCAGCTTACAAATGGAAAAAAGTCACATCCCCTTCACCTTCTCAGGCAGCCTGTTCTGTCAGTGGGAGCTATGATGAAAAAGGCACAGGCTCTAGTTGATGTCAGGTGGGCTACTCTAAATGGGGGGGGACAACTGGCAGGTGACAATTTAAGGACTGCAACTGGCATATGAGAAGAGATGGCACATAGGCTTGGTGCTATCCGGTTGGCCACTGAGTGAAAAAGGATATGGAACCAGGTGGACCGATGATCCAATCCAGCAAAGCTGATTTTATATATCAATGTTGCTTGGTCCAGGTGCTTACTGTGTGATTGTTGAGCATAACATCTTCCTCATATTTAGAGCGAGCAACAGCTTTTTCTTGGCCTTTAATAACTGTTCCATGTCTAGAATATTCCACATAATCTTCTGTTTGAGCAAGCAGTAATTCAGTTGGTGGGGTATCCAGATGTTCTTCCCCTCCATACTACAAGGGAGAAAAAAAATCTTGAAAACCTTCAGAGAGGGATCATTTTGAATGATATATTTTCATTCAACCAGAACTATTTCCCATACAGCCACCATGATATCCATATTTACAGTTCCTTATGTTTGTACTCCTTTTAAGAGAACACACTTCACATGCCCATGAACACTGGTAGGATTCTCACACTTCTATTGACTTGAGAAAGCAGCCACCTATTAACAGTATTGTATACATTTTCCCCCATGTTTTCAGAACAGTTTATATAAAAAAGCAAAACAATTAAAATGTAAAATTAAGAATATATTAGAGAATTCCATGAACCGACCCCTGGCAAGACAGACAAGTGCCTCACTACTGCGTCTTCTCCCTCGGCTGATCTCTAATAATTTAAACCATCCTCACCTACCCCATGGAATATATTAGAGAATTCCATGAACCGAGCCCTGGCAAGACAGACAAGTGCCTCACTACTGCGTCTTCTCCCTCGGCTGATCTCTAATAATTTAAACCATCCTCACCTACCCCATGGGCAGTAACAAAAGGCTAAAAGATATGACGCCGGAAGATGAGCCCCTCAGGTCGGAAGGTGTCCAATATGCTACTGAGGAAGAGCAGAGGGCAAGTACAAGTAACCCCAGAAAGAGTGAAGCGGCTGGGCCAAAGCCGAAAGGACGCTCAGTTGTGGATGTGTCTGATGGTGAAAGGAAAGTCCGATGCTGCAAAGAACAATACTGCATAGGAACCTGGAATGTAAGATCTATGAATCAAGGTAAGCTTGACGTGGTCAAAAATGAGATGGCAAGACTGAACATCGATATCCTAGGAATCAGTGAACTAAAGTGGACAGGAATGGGCGAATTTAACTCAGAAGACCATTATATCTACTACTGTGGCCAGGAATCTCGTAGAAAAAATGGTGTGGCCTTTATAGTCAACAAGAGAGTGCAAAAGGCAGTACTGGGATACAATCTCAAAAATGACAGAATGATTTCTGTCCGATTCCAAGGCAAACCATTCAACATCACAGTAATTCAAGTGTATGCCCCAACCACTGATGCAGAAGAGGCTGAAGTGGACCGGTTCTATGAAGACCTACAACACCTCCTAGAACTAACACCAAAAAATGATGTCCTCATCATCATAGGGGACTGGAATGCTAAAGTAGGAAGTCAAAAGGTAACTGGAATAACAGACAAGTTTGGCCTTGGAAAGCAAAATGAAGCAGGGCAAAGGTTAACAGAGTTTTGTCAAGAGAACACACTGGTCATAGCGAACACCCTTTTCCAACAACCTAAGAGGCGACTCTACACATGGACATCACCAGATGGGCAACACCGAAATCAGATTGACTATATAATTTGCAGTCAAAGATGGAGAAGCTCTATCCAGTCAGTAAAAACAAGACCTGGAGCTGACTGTGGTTCAGATCATGAGCTACTCATTGCAAAATTCAGACTTAAACTGAAGAAAATTGGGAAAACCACGAGGCCATTCAGGTTTGACCTAGATCGCATCCCTGATGAATATACAGTAGAGGTGAAGAATAGATTCAAGGGTCTGGATTTGATAGATAGAGTGCCTGAAGAACTATGGACAGAGGTTCGTGACATCGTACAGGAGGCAGCAATCACCACCATCCCAAAGAAAAAGAAATGTAAGAAAGCAAAGTGGCTTTCTGATGAGGCTTTACAAATAGCAGAGGAAAGAAGGAAAGCGAAAGGCAAAGGCGAAAAGGAAAGATTTACCCAACTGAACGCAGATTTCCAGAGAACAGCAAGGAGAGATAAGGAGGCCTTCCTGAATGAACAGTGCAAAGTAATAGAAGAAAACAATAGAATGGGAAGGACTAGAGATCTCTTCAAGAAAGTTGGAGAAATCAAGGGAGCGTTCCATGCAAAGCTGGCCATGATAAAGGACAAAAACGGTAGGGACCTAACAGAAGCAGAAGAGATTAGGAAAAGATGGCAAGAATACACAGAAGAACTATACAAGAAAGACCTCGATGTCCTTGACAACCACGACGGTATAATCACTGACCTCGAGCCAGACATCCTGGAATGTGAAGTTAAATGGGCCTTAGAAAGCATTACTAACAACAAAGCTAGTGGAGGTGATGGTATCCCAGCTGAGCTATTCAAAGTCTTAGAAGAGGATGCTGTTAAAGTTCTGCACTCCATTTGCCAGCAAATTTGGAAAACGCAACAGTGGCCACAGGATTGGAAAAGGTCAGTATACATTCCAATCCCAAAGAAGGGCAATGCCAAGGAATGTTCAAACTATCGCACAATTGCACTCATATCACACGCTAGCAAGGTCATGCTCAAGATCCTACAAGCTAGGCTTCAACAGTACGTGGATAGAGAACTACCAGAAGTACAAGCTGGGTTTCGAAGAGGTAGAGGAACTAGAGATCAAATTGCCAACATTCGCTGGATTATGGAGAAAGCAAGAGAGTACCAGAAAAATATCTACTTCTGCTTCATTGACTATGCTAAAGCTTTTGACTGTGTGGATCACAACAAACTATGGCAGGGCCTTAAAGAGATGGGAGTACCAGACCACCTCACATGTCTCTTGAGAAACCTGTATAAGGGCCAAGAAGCGACAGTTAGAACCGGATATGGAACAACTGATTGGTTCAGCATAGGAAAAGGAGTACGACAAGGATGTATATTGTCACCTTGCTTATTTAATATATATGCAGAGTACATCATGCGAAATGCTGGCCTGGATGAATCACAAGCGGGAATTAAGATTGCTGGGGAAAAGATCAACAACCTCAGATATGCAGACGCTACCACTCTAATGGCAGAAAGTGAAGAGGACCTAAAGAGCCTCTTGCTCAGGGTAAAAGAGGAGAGCGCAAAAGTGGGCTTGAAGCTCAACATCAAAAAAACTAAGATCATGGCATCCGGCCCCATCACTCCTTGGCAAATAGAAGGGGAAGCTGTGGAAGTAGTGACAGACTTCACGTTCCTGGGATCCCAGATCACCGCAGACTGTGACAGCAGCCATGAAATTAAAAGACGCCTGCTCCTTGGGAGGAAAGCGATGGCGAACCTAAACAGCATGATAAAAAGTAGAGACATCACCCTGCCAACAAAAGTCCGCATGGTCAAAGCAATGGTATTCCCAGTAGTCATGTATGGCTGTGAGAGTTGGACTATAAGGAAGGCCGAGCGCCGAAGAATAGATTCTTTTGAACTATGGTGCTGGAGAAGACTCTTGAGAGTCCCTTGGACTGCAAAAAGATCAAATCAGTCAATCCTAAAAGAAATCAACCCTGACTGTTCCCTGGAAGGCCAGATAATGAAACTGAAGCTCAAATACTTTGGCCACCAAATGAGAAGGGAGCACTCACTGGAGAAGACCCTGATGCTGGGAAAGATTGAAGGTCAAAGAAGATGGGGACGGCAAAGGATGAGATGGTTAGACAGTGTCATAAATGCAACGAACATGAAACTGAGCAAACTTCAAAGGATGGCGGAAGACAGGAGGGCCTGGCGGGAGCTGGTCCATGGGGTCACAAAGAGTCGGACTCGACTGTGGGACTGAACAACAACAACAACACCTACTCCTAAAATCGGTCTGGCTGGTTAGCTTGAGCATAAAAAAAAATTGCTCCGATACCTTATAATGAGTTTTTTCTCATGCTGTAACCATCAGATCTGTTAGGAATTTTTTTAGTGAAGTTAATTCTTCCAAAAGCCAGACCCAATTTCCTTTCAAACATACAGCTGAAATAACATTATTTTGATAGCAATCTCTAGTGTATTTGTTTTACAGTCACAACGCTAAAATGATTAAAAAAGGATAAAGCAATTCCCCCGAAAGTGTCTAAATGGCAGTTCCTG
>NW_015169173.1:1543857-1604848 GCF_001447785.1 Gekko japonicus
ACTGTGCCATCTCTCAGGGCAGGAAGACCCGCTTTTGGCCTGCTCATGGGCTTTCCCAGTATAGCAGCCTATTTTCTGGACAGCCTTCCAGAAGAGGTGATAAAATCTTTATCTGGAGATATTATAAGCTATTGTTTAGGAGGGGCTTCTAAGAAAGATGTGACTGGTTGAAATATTACACTTTTCCGTTTTATGATTTTTAAAATGTTCGTGGCTCATTCTCAAATTGTACAGTTTTATTATTGTTTATATACATCTTTGGGGGAGCACACTACCCCTTTGAGCCCCTTACGAGGAAGACAGTGCAGAATATGTTTCAATAAATATTACTTACCTTCTCCAGGATGCTCTCTTTCTGCTGTTCCTTGAAGTCTTCTTTTTTCACTTTGAAGGATTTGTACAGGAGTTCGAGTTTTGTGGGATCTGCTTGGAGATGAACTTCGGAGCCTTTTTCATAAGCCTCCCAAGCAAATACTTGAGATTAAAAAAAGATAATGTTTTCAATTTATTCTGATCCAACTAATTTCAAGATATTAATCAGTTCTCTATATAAATTTCATGGGGGGAGGGGGAAGGCAGAATCTCTTATTTTTTTCTCCCTCTTCACTCCCCAGTGCTTCCCAGCTCCATGCAGCCAGTGCTACTGACCTTCCTCTGCTCCAGTTCAGATACACCTGGCTGGAGACCAGGGCCTGTTGCTGGTACCCCCAAGCTTAGCTCCATGGAGACAGTTGTTGCCCTAGCTGCCGCCCCACCCGTTTGTACTGGGAAAAAGCAGCCCTGAGCACCTGAACTGACTCTTATGGGGATAGGCGTCTGTGGGAGCATGGTCTCTGTGATCAATGAACACCAGCTGTCCTTTGGACTGGAAGGGGGAACTGACTTCTCTCAGTTTGAAGGATCCTTGGGTGGGTAGAACCTGGGGGCTCAGAAGGTATGTGTCACACCAGTCAGGAGACGGGCCTCCGACCAAGGTCTCCTCTGGCTCTTCCTTTCCTCTTTTTCCCCCTTATGGGTACTGTATCTGCTCTGTACTCCCTCACCCACATGCACCAGCATCTCAAGGTAAGTATCATGGGTGGGCCTGGGGTGTCATCCTCTGGTGCTGGCCTCTCCCAATTTCCCCCGGGATCCTGAGGGCTCCTTCCCCCTCTGGAAGTACCCCACACTGTCCTTAGAAGTCCACTCACACTTTTCCCTTCCACGTGGTTTAGGCACCCAGCCTGTCCTCCCCAAATAAATATTTAATATATTCCATCAAGAACAGATGGGTGGCATTATTACAGCAAATATCAGACTACCATATATAATACTTACGCTGTGTTTGTGCCATTGAAATGGTATCCCCAGTGTAACGAACAAAGTTATCACCTGCATAACTGACCCTGTAAGAAAAAATAGGATTAGACCTTGTAACTATTGCAATGACTATCTCCTCCCGTCCCAACAGATGAAATTATTACTTAGCAATGCATCTTCCTTGACCACGGATACTGAGGCTCGGAAGTGCTTCTCATTATGTATGTGAAAACTCAGAGTGATTCTCAAGAGCCATTCCCATGTATGCAAAGATGCTGCTCATTAATGCGAACCATTTGCATAACCTGCTCTTTCTGGCTGCAAGAAGCCAACCAAGCACATCATCTACTCAGGCACAGGAGTGTCTCCAGGCAAGCAATCTGTAAAATGAGATATGAAGCAGCCACATGTTGCCACCCTCCTGCATCACAGGTTATCTCCCTAAACTGCCAGTCAGGGACAGAAGAGATTTTAAGACAGGCTGCATTTGTTCCTTGTGAGTTAAATGCTTTAATGCTCCTGGAACTTCCACCGCTGAATTAATTGGCACCAAAATATCTCTGCAAGAAAATATAAGGAAACTGTTGCCCCAGGAGGCCCCCCCCCCTTATTAGGCAAGGGAAAAGAGCCACTAGGGTTTCTCCCCCATTTTAGAAAGCAGATTGCCTGTCATCAAAGAAAACGTTAACGTTATCTGGGAAATAAAATGCCAGCTAAGCCCAGGAGAGCCCCAAGGCACCTATTGTTAGTCCTGTCTTGGATGCCAGGTAAGTACTTTAACTCCACTTGTGAATGATGTGCTCCCCCTTCCCAAATCAATTGCACCCAAAATGAAAGCAGGTACCCTGCCCTGCCCACAGAAGCAGGACATTAACTAGGTCCATTTCTACCATCGCCCAACCTAGTCTTTTGTCTTTTCCACACAGGCAAGGGATCTCGTGTCTAAGGGCTGCCTATCCCCCCACCATGATCTTCAAGGAATGCTAGACCATGGGACTCTTCCCCTTCTTGTTGGACAAGCAAAATATATTTTACATTTACATTCTCCCTTTATTATCCATTCAGGCTCCAATCCACCCCCTGGCCCTAGTATATTTACAGAGGACCGGATTGTTTACTAGCTTTCTCAACCACTTAGTTTTAAATTGGCTCTATATCTCTGCTTTTCTTCATGCTATCCCTTTTATTCTTTTATTCTATATAAATGTGTATTATTTAAATGTTGTTTCCTTCCATTTCTAGAAATATGGTTCCAAGCTTGACCAATGTATACATAGGCTTAGAAGTCCCAAAAGAAACACAGACAACTTTAGATGTACTTAAGAAAGGTTGTACACCTGTATAGGGAGCAGTTTGTGTAACGTAACATACTTCAATAGTGGAAGCAAGTTAGTTTCAGACTTACTCATCTGGATTCTTTCCTGCATTGGCATATGGATTCTCCCTCATTGCTCTTGTCTTGGGATCATAGTATGCTGAATTGGGGTCTAGATTCCGCAAGTACTGAAGAGACACAAGAACACCAGCTCTGAAATTTGAATCTCCTGTGCAGAGAATTTGCTAACAAGCTTCTAAAGTAACAGAGCTATACAATAAAGTCCAAATAAGGCCCTCTTCCCAAATGTTGGCAAATCTCCATTAGCCCAAAAATGTGAGATGCCCTCCAGTTCCCTACTACTCCTTTTTATGCCGTTACCAGTCCCACATCCACAGCATTTTGACAGGCATGTGCCTCTGCAGAGAGAGCAGCTGCAATTCTGTGTTCTAACTTCCCTGAGAAGACAACGTGGCTTATGACTAACAGATATGTATTTACAAAGATGAAGAGAACCACACATGTGGTTCTAATAGAATATCTCCCTATAACTACAAAATGGCAGTATGGTGTCCACATGTGCATCTCTATTTCCACCCACCTGGAGGTATTTTAACTCGCTGCAGGCAGCCAGATGCATAACTAATAAAGATGTTGATTTAAAAAAACCCACCATCTTTTTAGCAATCCAAAAATCTGAATAAGTTCATCATTGTTTCCAAGCAAAGAAAAAACAAACCTTTATCTTCTCTTCTGTTCTAAAATAAAATACTCTTACCTAAACACTATTTTCACATAGATGACTTTACAAGGAGTGTTTGTACCTCACTAGCAATTATTTTGATTCTGTGTTTTAAGAGGTACATATTAGTCACACAGAAGATGATTGCTAGATCCTTGAATGAAAACTAAACGAAGACAGAATTCTGCCCTCTTCTTTGGCTACTAGAGTAACAGCAGCAGCACAATGCTTTGCAGATCTCTGCTTACTTTGGCAATATCTTCTCGAATACGCAGGTTCCGAACTGTAATGCGCCGCTTGGAGTCAAAATTCTGCCCAGGCATATCAATGTCATCTGCGTATTTGTCTTCATCCTCATCTTCACTGTTATGATCTCTTTCCTGAAAAAATACAAAACAAACAGTGAAAGATACAAAAGACTACCACCAAAGGCAAGAACTCACTAGCATAATTAGCCAAGTAAGTTTGCTTGGTCAAACCTTTGAAGAAAATAAAAAGATAATATAAAAACAACTTTGTTAGCGGTAGACTGAATCCAGCCTTCTTGCATCATAAACATGCATTTTTAGTACACTTGAGAACCAGTGTGGCATAGTGGTTAGAGTTAGATCCAGGTGGGCAGCTGTGTTGGTCTGAAGCAATAGAACAAAGTTAGAGTCCAATGGCAGCTTCAAGACCAACAAAGTTTTATTCAAGATTTGAGTTTTCATGTACACGCACACTTCATCAGATGATGAAATGGAATTACATATCATAGTTGTATATACAAGTGGCCTGTTAGATGAGCATGCAAAATAGTGAGAATAATTTTTTAACAGATCGAAAGAATGACAAGCTGGTTTCTGGTTATAATCTGTTTCGGTTCAACGGGGGGGGGATGACAACATAGGTAATAAATATGTTAGAACTGGAGATTGATGTGTCAGACAAAGATCTCAAATCAGGCTCACGTTTGTTATGAGAATAATGAAGGACAGGAGAATGATGTAAGCTACTTTGGGTTCCCAGTAGGGAGAAAGGCAGGGTACAAATGAAGTAAATATTCAGGGGTCCTGAATTTGCCAAAAGCAATTTTGTTCCTGCATGTTTTTTCTTAGATCAGCAGGAGAGCAACTGAATGCTGAACATCTTTCCAGCAGGTCTGTGGTACACATGCAACACAGAACAGCTAAAAGACCAGGATTAATTCATTTTGATGCAATTAGACAGTGTTTTTAAAATGCCCTTGCTGCTGCTACCCGCTGAGCTCCTTGAAATGCTGCTCCTGGAGATCAGAACATTCTCATGCACAGCACAGTGGGCAAAGCAGTGGGAGGAGAAATTTGGTGGAAGCCCCCCCTCTGCCACTGAATAAAAGCTCATATCCATGTCAATCCCTTCTGAATGAGATCAATTTTCTTCCTCCTTCAATCTGTGACATGTATCTTGGTGGTGCAAGGTGTCTTCAAGTCGCAGCTGACTTAGGTTTTACAAGGCAAGAGACATTCAGAGGTAGCTTGCCATTGCCTGCCTTTGTGGTGCAACCCTGGACTTCCTCGGTGGTCTCCCATCCAAATACTACCTAGGGCCGACCATGCTTAGCTTCTGACATCTCATGAGATTAGGCTAGCCTGGACTACTGAGGTCAGAGTGACATCTGTCTTACCGTTTGTGAATTTGGTTCCTCTTCACCCCACTGATGCCTTGGAGAGCTCTATGGCAAACAGAAAGACATGTCAGCATAGTGTACCAAACTGCAAAGGAAAGCTGTGACGTGGGATGACAAAGAAACACCTGGCTTGAGAAGAATCAAAGGAGCAGTTTTTTTTTTTAAAGGTACTCACTAGAAACCAAATGTTAAAGCCACGGAACAAAACAGACTAGCAACCTGCAAGACATTTTTAATAAGATACTTCAAAAACAATGAATAGTTTTGCATCAAGTTGATGAGCTTTTCAAGCCACAGCAGAAGCCAATGAATGAAACCTTAAAAAAAAAGATATTATGCATGCTGTTCTCTGATCATGCCTCTCTATAGACAAATGAACTTATTTATTTAATTCATTTGTCCTCAGCCTTTCTCCCCAATGGAAACTTGGACTTACATACTGTTCTCTCCACCATTTTATCCTCACAACAACCCTATAGGGTAGGCTAGGCTGAGAAAGTGTTACTAGCCTGGGGTCACCCAGTGAGCTCCATGGCACGAGCAGGGATTAGAACCCAGGACTCCCAGATACTAATCCAATACTCTTAACCACTACACCACACTGGCTCTCAAATAAAAATCTAAGTCAAAACTAAGATAGTGCATAGTTTTAGGGAAATGTTCATTATATTAAATATGCCAATGGTGGTAAATGTATAATTCCAAGGCATCAGTTAAAACTGCAATTCACTCTCAATGCCAACTTAGAAAAAATAGTTAAGGGGGCTCTATATGAGGCTGTCCTTGAAGTTTGTCCAGAAGTTATACTTTGTACAGAATGCTGCAGCCAGAACTTTGAGTGGAGGGGGTCGTGGGGATCATATCATTCCAATCTTGTTCCATCTGTGCTGGCTCCCAATTCGGGGTGCTGGTATTGACTTTTAAAGCCTTTAATGGCTTGAGATCAGCATACTTAAAGAACTGTGCTCTCAATATGAACCTATCCACCACTCTGGTCACCTTCAGTGGTCCTTTGGGTGCCCCTGGCGATATCTGAGGCTAGATGGAAGGCAACCTAAGAAAGAGCCTTCTTGACTGTGGCACTGAAACTTTGAAAGTCCCTCCCCATGGAAATTTGGTTATCTCCTTCTATCATTGTCTTCTGCCAGCAACGGAAGACTTTGTTTTATTTGGTGTTTTGTCACTAACTCTTATTAGCCCCCTTCCCTGTGTGTGCATTTTATATTTTAAATATTTTTATATATTTGTATTTTAAATGCTCTTTAATGTTTAACATGCTTTTATGTTTGCTGCCTTGGGGACCCTGAATTGACAGGAAAGATGGCATAGAAATATTTTAAATAAATAATTTGCAGAGGATACAATGCATAATAAAGTAACTTGCTTGTTAGATTTAGTTGCCAGGATCTAGCAGTGGAATTAATCTCAGACTAGATATCCTTAGAACTTCTAACATGATTCCATCCTTAACAGAGGCTGTTTTACGATAGGAAATGGTCTGAACTACTCCAAGCATTAAAATCTAATAACAATAAATCCTTTTGGCAAGTTGTATCTTCTTATATGAATAGCATAACTTCTGTCCTAACATCCTTCCTAAAATGTGGATTGATTACTACAACATAATCTTTGATGCTCATGATAATACCTCACTAGATACCAATAACACTATCCCAGAAGACATTCCCAACTGGCCTCCGATAACTGCAGACGAAATTATTGATTTGATTTCAGAATTGAAACTAGGTAAGGCTCTGGGCCCTGATGGGATCCCGTCAGAAATGCTTTCCAAACACCCTCAATGGTGACCCTAACCTTTAGCTAATCTATTAAGTTTAATTAATCAATCTGGAAGGATCCTCCAGTCATGGTTGGATTCTATTATTACTCCTATCTTTAAAAAAAGGAAATCCTAATTGCCCAGAAAGTTATAGGCCGATCAATCTTTTATCTATAGACAAGTTATATGCCAAATTTCTAGAAAGATGGTTAAAAACATTGATATACTCTCAGCAGATAATCAGTCCTGAACAAACCGGCTTCTCGAAAGGTAATTCTACTGTAGATCACTGCTTTCTTTTAACTTTCCTGACTGATAAATGTATGAAATTAGGCACTAAAAAATTGTATGCAGCCTTTATTGATCTAAAAGGTGCATTTGATTCAGTTTCCAGATAATTACTTTGGAGAAAACTTGAAACTTTGAATATTGATTCTCGATTATTATTTTTAATTTAAAAGCTCTTTATACAAGAATGACATGGGAGCGTTTAATACAGGCTGCCAAAGAAAAAGAGTCTACAACCTTTTGGAAGATAACTTCTAAATGCGCATTAAAGGACACCTTCCCTTTAGAGTCAACAATTATGGCGGAAACCTGGGAAGCATACTTTAGTAAGATATATACCGATACCCCTCAAGAATCCCCTCCACAAATTTGGGAAGCTTCAGAGTAACAGACAGAATTACACTGCCACCTAGTGAAAACATTCAAAATGTTGGACTCTATGGAATGAAAGGCAAGCCTTGCCTCCTCACTTTGCTTCCTCAGCATTCCTAAAAGCACCAGGCAATGACAACATTCCTCCTGAACTCCTAATGAACAACATTAAATGGTGGGCTCCACTCCTGACTTTGCTTTTTACCTACATCAATGCCACAGGATGCATTCCAAAGGAGTGGGGACAGCCGATTGTAATTCCATTCTTTAAGAAAGGAAGGCGAGACGATCCAGCTAACTGCAGACCAATCAGTCTGCTCAGTATAATCGGCAAACTTTATGCCAGCCACCTAGCAGACAAATTTATGGAGCCGGACTGAACAGGAAATATTACTTGCCGAAGAGCAAGCAGGTTTCAGGGAGGGAAGATCCACCCTCGGTCATGGACTGATTATGCAGTATTTATTGATCTTAAAGTGGCCTTTGACTCTAACTCGAGGTCTAAATTATAGGAGAAATAAGAGCCACAACTATAGATCAAAGGCTCCTATATTTAATCCGAGCCTTATACGCTAACACGTCATTTAAGATTAGATGTAACAGGAGAGGGCACCTCTCAAACTCTACTTTAACAACAAAAGGTGTGAAACAGGGATGTGTACTGGCCCCATTGTTGTTTATTTTTTATATTAATAACATGATCAGCGACTTAAAAAATTCTGATTTTCAAACCCCCCCCAACTGTTAAAAATCCTAGTTATCATTTGAATGCAATTAGGTACAAAGGTAAAGTGCATATGTACTGCACTTTTTAAATTTACAGCAGACATTTAAAAGCATAAAGCATACAGAATAAAGCTTCCACAAAGTTTAAAACACTTACAAATATGTAGGGCACATTAAAAAATAAACCTTGCTACCACAAGAAGAAGATACAGTGATTACAGTATTACTTAGAACATTTCACTATCAGAAAACTAAAATTATGTCATTTGGTAAAAGAACTAAAAGAAGGGTTTGGAGTATCAACGGGCATAGGATCGAGCAGGTCGCAAGCTTCAAATACCTGGGGGTGGTATTCAATGTTCCCTCTAAGCTGTGGAATTACAACATGCCACAATATAAAGCTCACTGTCAAACTGGAGTCCGCATGGATTCCTGCACCCTCTTCCAGCAGTTCGTCCCAACTCCTTGCTCATTGTCAACCATGGTCTAAATCAAAGTGTGCTTTAAGGATACCAATAACCAGGTTTTATTGAAAACCAAGAAATCAACCCTAACTGTTCCCTGGAAGGCCAGATATTGAAACTGAAGCTCAAATACTTTGGCCACCAAATGAGAAGGGAGATTACAATTGACTGGGGCAAGAATGGCTCATCATGGATGGTTAATTTAGGACAAAAATCTGCCCAGACCATAATTAAATTCTTACGCACCAAGGGAGGGCAGTATTTGCCAGCAGCCCTTAAACTGTTTCAGGCCAAAATATTGCCCCAACTTTTGTACAGGACAATAATGGGTCCACTATCTTCATGCATTTGTCTGGTGATATGTGCTTTCTGCTTAGGCAGCACTGGTATCTTGCAATAAGCAGAAAGCACCCAACCTTAGAGGAAAGCACCGCAAAAGGCTTATTTTAACAGCTCAGAAGCATATTTCAGATGGGGGAAATTAAATAAAATCCTTAAAGGTGTTCAATATCCAGACTGGATCACCTTAGAGGTGCTGCCGGCCCAGCTTAGTCACACTCCCACCCACAATGGAAATATACCCTACATTTGTAGAAACTGGTTTCCTTTATTAGGTTAATTAACTTCTCACAATGTGGGTTCTAGAAAATTGGTTCATATGAACTTGCTTAATATCTGATTGCTCGGGTGGTGTTTTGAATATGTAGTTATGTCCCACTTCTTAAATGTAACATAAATGAGAAGCATTTTTGTAAAAGAAAAAAAGGGGGGTATGCCCCCCCCAATTAAATGCACAGGCCAAACCCCTACCCCAAGAAACCCAAAATAAGGGGAGTACATTCCTACCATGACATCAACCCCCCCCGAAAAGATTTCTGAGAAACATGACCCCTAAGGGGGTAAAAAAAGGGGCAAAATGTGTTCCCCCAATTATTTCCCATGTTTCTGGCAGGCTGCTGCCTCCTTGCCCGCCCCCACCCCCAATTAGTCAACTGTGTAGTTCAGAGTTCTGAGGTAAAACCTGCCTGCTTGCACCCACCTCCCTCTGATTGCTCAGCTGTGGATCTCAGTGTTCTGAGGTTAAAACACAGTTAGAAGAGACTGCAGACAGTCGAGGACAGTTACAGAAATCAGCGATTCAAGTCTCCTGAATAGACATGTTTCAAAAATTCTAGCATAGCAATTGAGTTAATGAATGTTTATATAGGGAGATAGTAAAGGACATTTCTAGGAGCCATTTCGATGTGTGCCTCCCTCATGAACCTGAAGAAAGTCCACCACATCATCACCCCCTCACACCAACTCCCCCCCACACCTCTCACCTCTTACTGCCCCCAAGAAAGCTCCTAGCAAAAGTCGAGCCAGATACGCCAACGATACAAGGAGGAGGCAACTTAGGAATGCAGCAAAGATATTTGTACATAGTACTCCTGTGGGGCACTGAGCTGTGCAGGCCAAATATCAGCGAAATCACCCTGAGGTACTCAGAACAACACAGTCTCCATGTGAGCAAAACAATCCAGGAACACAAGTAGAGAGGCCATCACTTTCGTTAAAGGTGGCAGTTGACTTAACAGATGACTGCTTCTTAAATGGACAGTTCTATGTTGCCTGCTCCAGAGTGAGCTCACCAAGCAGCCTGGTGATCCTAGCACCTGAGGGCAGAACCACCAATGTAGTATACAAAGGTCCTTCAGTAGAGAAAAAAAAAAGTACGTATGTCTCACTTAATTTCTTACACTACAATCTTCTCCATTAGAATTCCTACAACAAATGTTACATTTCAGACTTCACGTCATCGGTATTTTAACTGGATTTAGAGAACTTAAATACCATAGTGAAGCATGGGTATCAGGCTAGTTGAAACATAAAAAGACTGACTGAACTGATAGAATACACTCATCTCCCTGAAAATAAAAATTCTAGTCAGGGGAGGGATTTAAATTAATGCCATAGCATCATAAAAATAAATGACTTCAGTTACTATTGGCTATTTTGTACAGCTACTTCTGTGCACTGTAATTTTTGTTCTCAAATTTCTCATGCTGGACTGTAGGGATGAAACCAACACACAAACTAAAGTTTGTCATAAATTTTGGCCGGTTTGTGGTTCACAAAGCGATGTTTGTGAACTAAAGAGCCACCATGAACTTCCATGAATTTTAAGGCAATTTGTGGCTGTTTGTGAAGAGCAGAAAGCAGGGGTATAAATGGCTTGGAGCTTCACAAAAAAACAGCTGAGCGGCAGGGAGCAGAAAGCAGGGTTATGAACCAATACAAACCAGCTTGGTTCACAAACCGATGTACTGGTTCATGATTCAGCCACAAACAAAACTGCAAAAATGCAGTTCAAGCCCATCCCTACTGGCCCGTGCATGCTGTTTTCTGTGTTTGCACTTGCACTGACATTTTGATTTCAATATTATATTATGTACAGACTAGCAGTTCTGTTTTCAGCTTTTGTAGTTAGATTTCAAAAGAATGAAAAAGCATGTGATTGGAAGTCCCTGCATCCCAGAAGCAAAATCCTAATGAAATCATCATCCCATCCTGAAACGGTTCTCGTTCCATGGGAAGCTTCAGAGTAACAGACAGAATTACACTGCCACCTAGTGAAAACATTCAAAATGTTGGACTCTATGGAATGAAAGGCAAGCCTTGCCTCCTCACTTTGCTTCCTCAGCATTCCTTAACTAGATGTTGAACAGCACTACATGTTGAGTAAGCCTTCTCCAGCATTTGTATGACTTTACGGGCAAGTTTCAGGGTAACACGTTTGTTTCCAGTGCACCTACCTTAAATGTCTTTTGGTGCATGGCTTATGGGCTGCTAAACCTGAATAAAGTAAAATGTACCTACCACCTGCTCTGTCAGTTTTCCTGAAGCCAACTCCTCTTGCAGTTTCTGTGCTTTCAGTGTGCGCTTAGCCTACATGTCAGAGGAAAAGCAGGATTACTACTTACAATATACTAAACACTTCCACAATAACAACTTTTTAGTCGTTTTTACCCTTAGTACCAATAACCAACTGTTAGGAAACACATCATCTCAGTGATGTGGCAAGTGCTTCTCTCCTCTGATTTCAAGAGCCCAGAGGCCATCCTTTACTAGAAAATTACTCTTCTCTTGTGGACTTTTGCCAAGTCTGGATAACCCTCACAAGACAGGAATAAATGTGTCACATGAGACATGGGTGAGCTTCCTCCCTTACTTTTCAGATTTCCAAATGCTCAAAAATACATACACAATTTAACTGTTAAAAATCCTAGTTATCATTTGAATGCAATTAGGTACAAAGGTAAAGTGCATATGTACTGCACTTTTTAAATTTACAGCAGACATTTAAAAGCATAAAGCATACAGAATAAAGCTTCCACAAAGTTTAAAACACTTACAAATATGTAGGGCACATTAAAAAATAAACCTTGCTACCACAAGAAGAAGATACAGTGATTACAGTATTACTTAGAACATTTAATTACAACATGCCACAATATAAAGCTCACTGTCAAACTGGAGTCCGCATGGATTCCTGCACCCTCTTCCAGCAGTTCGTCCCAACTCCTTGCTCATTGTCAACCATGGTCTAAATCAAAGTGTGCTTTAAGGATACCAATAACCAGGTTTTATTGAAAACCAAGAAATCAACCCTAACTGTTCCCTGGAAGGCCAGATATTGAAACTGAAGCTCAAATACTTTGGCCACCAAATGAGAAGGGAGCACTCACTGGAGAGGACCCTGATGCTGGGAAAGACTGAAGGTCAAAGAAGAAGGGGACGGCAAAGGATGAGATGGTTAGAGAGTGTCATCGATGCAACGAACATGAAATTAAACAAACTCTGGAGCACGATGGAAGACGGGAGGGCCTGGCATGATGTGGATCCAACACCGTGTTTATGCAGGTACACAGATTTTTGCCTGCGGAGTATGACTTTTTCAGCTCCCCACTCTTGCTGTAACCTAAACTGTCCTTCGAAATCCTGCTTTTGTGGATGGAAATTCTTGTGCCTGTCAAAGCCTGGCCCTGGATCCACCCCACCCATGGCCCCATTGGGCAGATTTTTTGATTCACTCTGTCAGGCAATTGTTCAGAATTTAATAAAGAAAAACAAACTATGTATTTTTTTTGTACCAAAGTTTGTTGCAGCTCCCCTAAGTGACTGTTAGTTTCTCTGGAGGGAAAAAACAAACTGTACTTACTAAATCAACTTTGGCATATTCCTCTACAATCTTCATGTGCTCTTCTGGGTTGTAGCCATTCCAGCGGTCTCTTTTTCCATCATAGTCAAACTTCAGCTGAGGCTGCATGTGCTCATCAGGTGCAATGTTTGTTCCTGTGAATTTTGCTCCAACTTTTCTAGGTCTCTGATGGGAAGAAAGCACAACACTTCTGCTTTTTTCCTATCTTCTGGGAAGTCAAATAGCCACAGTATTTATTCATGCTTCCTTAAGTTCTCTGCTATAAATCAATACACATCTCAACCAAATTAGCACACAGGACAGAAAGTGCTCTTGTCCACTTTTCCTTGCCTGTAAGAGAGCTGACTGAAAACATGAAGCTGCCTTATACCGAATCAGACCATTGATCTATCGAGGTCAGTACTGTCTACTCAGATTGGAAGCAGCTCTCCAGGGTCTTAGGTAGAGGTCCTTCACATCACTTGGTCCTTTCAACTGGACATGCCAGGGACTGAACCTGGGACCTTGCACGTGCCAAATAGATGCTCTGCCACTGAGCCATGGCCCCTCACTAGTGATGACTCTTACATTAGCTGTGCACCTGCTACTCTGTAGGCCTCATGGTACACTGCTAAAATGCGTTGGCTGACAGATGTCTCCCATGCTCCCCCTCAGCAGCCTGTTTTTGACCATAGAGAAGCTGATGCTGGAGAATGGAGAGGGCCTATGTGTATGGGAAAGGAGGGAGGGGGCAATTTTGCCCTATTCCTCTGCCTCACTGCAATCCTCCTGACCTGTGTGGCTTTCTGTTCATGCACGTCCCATGATTCGTAGTGGAAGCTTCTGAGGAGGTCAAGAAGGGCTGTTTGGCATCTGCCAGCCTGTAGCACTGGAGCAATCTTATGTTTGACAAATGAAACCAGGCCATTTCTCTAAAGACTTAATTTTAGTTGCATTACCCACCATGATGTTTTTGAGATTGGCTATTAATTCAGCCAAACCCCAATCTGGACAACAACAATAATGGTAATGATTACCTCCAGGCAATCTTTCTTCTTATGTGTTAGTGCACCACAGTTTTCACAGGCTCCTTTGCGGTATTTTGTTGCAACAGAATTCTAAACAGAAAAAAAGAAAATAAGTTAACTTATACCAAATCAAGCCATTGGTCCACCTAGCCTATAACTCTGTATTCTGACTGGCAGTGGCTCTTCAGGATTTCAGGCAATCTTCTGAGCATGCACTACCAAAAATTCTAATAACTGGAAAGGAATAAGTTAACTTATACCAAATCAAGCCATTGGTCCACCTAGCCTATAACTCTGTATTCTGACTGGCAGTGGCTCTTCAGGATTTCAGGCAATCTTCTGAGCATGCACTACCAAAAATTCTAATAACTGGAAAGGCCAGGAATGGAACTGTCTACAAGGAAAACACTGCTCTAGTACAGAGACATGGCTCTTCCCCTGAACTGAAAATGTAAACAGAATTGTCACTTTCCCCATGGTAAGGAGAGAAACTGCAGCATTTGAACCAGCATTAGAAAGCATGAAGGAACTTTTCAAATACAACCACACATACTGCAATATTTGTTATTAAGAGTATGTGTACTTTCTCCCTTCCACTAACCAGATTACGACAAAGTCAGTTTGAATTCATTAGAAATATTTCTGCCAAACCAACCAGCCTATTAACATTTGGTACTGAGAAAGCAAGCTAAACTGTCATGGAATTTTGGCTTGTGAGTTCCTGTAATAAGAAAACAGTAAAACAAAGCAAATTTATTACTTGCTCCATCACACCCAATTGAATCATCTGAGGCAGTTAAATAATCTGTAAGGTATTTTAATTATGTCACCTACCTCCTTGACCCCTCGCTTATACCATTCTCCTTGTGGAGTAAATTCTTCCTGCTTCTCTGGCTGGGGTCTCTGATGCTTCAGTGTAGGTCTTTTTGAAGGGTCTATATACCATGGCACAGAGGAAATGTACTGAGGAATATGAGGATTGATGTCTCTGTAATAAATAACAAAAACTGTTTAAACACAGAGATACTGCAGAGATGATTAGTGAAGTATATATGGGAGGGTGCTTTAACAACATGCTCTTTTACAATTTTTTTTCAATGAGCCAAACAACTTCAGAAAGGAGAGTCAAACCATAGCTGCCAAAAAAACCCAACCATATTGGGTTTGTACATGTGACAAGGAGATGCACAGAAAAACAGCTTTAGAAAGGAACATACCAGTCAAGCTGCTTTTAAACAGAAAGTTCAAGAGAACAGGATGACCGAGACATTAGAAATGGTCTCTTTGGAAAAAACCATGAATAAAGGATCAGTAAGTTACAGTGCAGGGTCTCCAGTCTAACCTCATTGATTAAAACTGATTTAAATGGGCTCATACTGGTATAATTGGGCATAGAATTGCAGTTTTAATACAGGAAAACAACATTCTCTTTTAAGGCTGCAATCACACACATTAAATAATCCATTTTCAATCCCCTTTCAGTGCACTTTCGAATTGGATTGTGCCAGTTCACACAGTAAAATCCAGTTTGAAAGTGCACTGAAAGTGGATTGAAAATGGATTATTTAGTGTGTGTGATCACAGCCTAAAGGTACCAACAGACAACATCTGAAAGCTGCAATCCTATGGTTATTAATTAGGGAGTATATCCTGTAAATGTGCATTGGATTAGACTGCAAGTAATCATACATAAAAACACAATTGACACACTGAAACCCCCAACCCAAGTTATTTTATTACCACTTTATTATCACTGCTTTTTAAAAAACAAACCCCACATTTCAACATTTCCATTTCTCTTGTTTGAATTGTAGAGATTGAAGAGGATAGCATGTAAACATTCAATTCATCAGCAAGTGATTGATTTAGTAGTATCAATACCAAACATTCAAGAGATACAACAAGTTCTTTCTAAGTATACCAACTATTAAAAATTAAATAGCATCCAGTCAAAAAAGGTAGCTCCAAGTGGTTTGAAAGAAACACAGTGGGAGCAGCTAGGGCTTTGACAGCACACATGAAAAAAATATTATGCATACAAGACTTACTTTCCCTCTTCATCCACTTCAGCTGGTGCATTGCCCAGTTTTCTCTGTTCTTCCAATTCTTTCTTTTTTCTCCAGTCCTCCCTTGTCATTTTTTTAGGCTCTTCTAAGCCATTTGACCCTCCAGCAGGGTTAGATGCTATTGTTTCCATGTTCCCAGATGCCATAGTCTTTTTGATGACGAAAAAAAAAAAGAGATATAGGTTGAGGTGTAAACCCCTTCAGTCATTAGAAACAATAATATCTAAAATCAGGTTATTTAACTATCTTATATTCTAATAGTAAATTTGGCCAAATCGTTGGACACTTAAATCTGGTGACTGGAGCTGTGAATGGGCAAGACAGTTGTTGCAGAAAAACGTGAAGCCAAAAAAACAAACTCAACCAAAAATGCTGGGCAGTTTAAAAACTCAAAATAATAAAAGGAGTGCCTGTAGCTTTAAGCAACAGATTTCCTCAGTGGCTGTTGCTAGGAAACCACAGTATTCCAAGCTTGGTTCTGTCAGTAAAAGGCAGGGAGAGGGGGCAGGGCCTATTTTGGCCTTTGAGGGGGGACTCCTTAGGACCAGGCCTGCCTAGGGTTGCCAGCTCCAGGTTGGGAAATTTCTGGAGATTTTGTAGTGGTGTCTGAGGAGGGAGGATTTGGGGTTGGGGGAGTCCTCAGCCACATATAATGCCATAGAGTCCACCCTCCAAAGGTGGTGTTTTCTCCAGGGGGGCAGATCTCTGTTGTCTGAAGATCAGCTTTAATTCTGTGATATCTCCAGGTCCTGCCTGTATCTATATTTTCAATGTACTGCCTTACTTCAAGGCTGAATAACATCCCACAGCTAGCTAAAGACTCTAAACAACAGTCTGTGAAGGCTTGGCAAGTTCTGAGTATTCAGAGAAAGAAGAAACCAAAAATTGTGGCTCAAATTACTCCATTGCCTTCTTGACTGGTCTATGGCATTACACCCTTCTGAGGTCCCTCCCCTCCTTAAACCCCACTCTCCCAAGGCCCCACCCCCAAATCTCTAGGAATTTTCTAACCTGGAGATCGTAACTATCTCCTTCTCCAACAGCCAACGTACCTTTATCTGCCCCTCTTTCTTAAGCTGTCTCTCTCCCCTTATCCCCCCCCCACCGGAAGCCTCTACCTAGGAAAACTTTGGCCCAGTTGTGTGGTACTAGCCACTGGGCCAGACCCACTTGCATGATAGGGAACCCTCACGCCTTTAAAAGGTTCCCCCTCCCCACACTATTTCCTCTTTTCTTCCCCCTGGCAACTCCTATATCCTCTCCCCTTTCCATGCCTCATTTTTTCTTCTTCTTCTTCATTCACCAGCCTTCCTTTTATTTGCCTCCCATCTTCAGCTATAGTTATTATTCATTTACTTAGTTTATACCCCACCTTTATTCACAGTAAGGACCAAATCAGCTTACATTATTCTCCTCCACAATCCTGTGAGGTAGATCAGGCTGAAAGTATTTGATTGGTTCAAAATCACCCATTGAGCTTCCTCAGCGAGATTTGAACCTGGGTCTCCCAGACTCTACTCGAACCGCTATACCACATTGACTTTTATAGAGCAGCTGCTGTTGAACAGTAGCAAACAGCCAGGCCTAGTTCAGTCATGCAAGTTAGCTGGCATCAAGTCTGCTGGTATCAATAATGGACACTGGAGAAAGCAGAAGAACTACTCCCCAGTGCTGTTATCCTGCTAGTGGTATGCCAGAGTGGGCCAGGATATCAACGGCTTTATCAGAAAGGTACAAATCAACCCGGAGAACTTTTGGTATCTTTTGTGGTCTTCCTTGGATAGGGTTTTGAACAAGAGTGGTGTTTACCTTCTGAACCTGGCTTTTAGATTTGGTTTGTATAGCCTTCATGACACTGAATATGATAATTCTAACAGGTTTTATACCTTTTTAAGCTCTAACAGTGCTAGTGCCATTGATTATACCTTGGTTTCTTTGTCTCTTTTACCTAGGATTCAGCATTTTGACATTCACAATGGACCAGAGAATGATCATTTGCCCTAGTTTATACTTTTTTCTACACTTATTAAATTTTCATCCACGCTATGATATAATAACATAGGATCTAATTTAGACAAACAACATCTTAAATGGAGTGTTATTCTAGAGCCAATAAAATTAAAGCTCTTCTCAACTCTCAGCAATTAATGGAATTGAGAAACCACATGAACTCACCTAACTCAGATATGTATGATATTTAAATTGTTATTTGACTGTATGATACTTGAATTGTACCTGTACTGTTCCCTCCATCTGGAAACAAAGTATTATAATTCTTATTTATTAAAAAAGGCAATAAGCAAAACCCTGCCAATTATCACCCTGTCAGTCTTTTTGATATTTCTTCTAAATTATATACATGCCACCTTTTATTCAAGTTGGAAGACTAGGCAGAATCATCAAAGCTTTTCAATCCTGAACAAGCAGGTTTCCGTAATGGTCACAGTACAGCTGATCACTGTTTGACACTGAAGGCCCTGATTCAGAAATACACCAAAATTACAGAAGATGCCCCTACGGTGCTTTTGCTGACCCCCCTTCAGCCTTTGTTTCCATTGAACAATCAAGACTATGGGGCAAACTTAATAAAACAAACTTTGATAAAAAGCTCTTTAGGATACTGTAGGAACTACATTCCAATCTCACAGCCAGGGTAAGAGTGGGTTCACATGGCTTTCTTACGGACCCTACCCCATTAAGGAAGGGTGTAAAGTAAGGTTATTTGTTGGCCCCCTTTCTGTTTAATTTTTATATCAATGATTTTGTCCAGGCCATGGAATCCCAGAACTCCCCCCCCTTTTCATTGACTGCGCAGAAAATTTCTGTCCTGCTGTAGGCAGATGATATGGCAATCATGTCTTTTACCAAAACTGGGCTCAGAAGGATGCTAGTTAGGTTGGCAAACTACTGTGATAGAGAGGAATTAACAATTACAATAAAACAAAAATTGTCATCTTTGGTAATAACAGATTTAAGCACAGATGGACCATTAATTCTCATGAAATAGAACAATGCCCCTTCTTTAAATACCTAGGCATAGTATTTCATGGGTCTCTGTCTTGGCAGGCACATCTTAAGGCCATTTTATCAACTATCTGCCATATGCTGAGAGCTTTTTAAAAATTCTTCTTTTCAAAGGCAATAGCAATAAACTGAAACACCATCCTCCAGGGGAACTAGGATTGCCAACCTCCAGGTAGGGCCTGGAGATCACTCAGCATTAACACTGCTTTTCAGATGACAGAGATTAGCTCCTGTGGAGAAAATGGTTGCTTTGGATGGTGGACTCTATGGCATTATACCTTGCTGCAGGGCTTTTTTTGGGGGGAAAAGAGGTGCTGGAACTCTCAAGCGGAAAATAAAGTTTTCAATCTGTACACTGAAAACATGAACTTTTTAACATTTTTAAAAGAATTTTGTCAAAGAGGTTCCAGAACTCCATTTGAGCACATTCCCCCAGAAAAAACCCCCTGCCCTGCTGAGGTTGCTTCCCTGCTACCCTTGCCCTCCCAAGGCTCCACCCCCAATCTCCAGGAATTTTTCAGCTTAAAGGAAGAGGAACTGATCTCTGTAGTCGGGAGAACCACTGTTTTCCCAAGATATCTCCATGTTGTCAACACTAGAAGTAGAGAAGGAAAGAGGAAAAGGGTAGAGGTCCTGGGGGGTTTCAGGATAAGGAAAGAGGAAATAGTGGGGGCAGGGGAAGTGAGATGCCTCCTGCAAGTCCTTGTGGGTTTCTGCTTGTACATTTTCAACATGGTCCCATTTCTGGGTGTATAAACCAGAGACTGGACCCATAAACAGACAAAACACATCTTTCTACAAACCCAAGAAAAGCCCCAGGTCTGCAGAATTGTCTGAAAACTAAAAAATATACAGGTTTTAAAAATTCCTCAAAGAGAATGAGCACCCACAGCTTTAAGAAATGCTCTCAGCCTTGATTTCTGTTAGTGAAAAGGAGGAGGAGGGAGCACGGCTCTTTTAGCCTCTGAGGAAAAACCCCTTGTAGCCAAGCCTAGCAAAAACCAACAGCCAACTTATTATTCATATAACTTCCACGAGTCACTCAGGCCCAGCTGTTTGCTGTTGTTCAACAGCAGCCACCAAAGAACAGCCAGGTGGTGTGCAGTGGTTAAGCGCTTCAGACTAGGATTTGAGAGACCCAGCTCCAAATCCCAGCTCTGCCATAAAACCTCAGTAGGGGACCTTGGGCCAGCCTGAACTATCTCGCGGGTCTCCTGTTTGTTTATCCGAATTTACAACTCCCTCATATGAAAACCCCGGACAAAGGCAACTACACTGAAAGCAATTCGATAACGAAGTCACCAGGAACACATACATGGTACTAATCTAATACATATTAGCAAGTCTTTATAAAAAAAACACAATATTAGCAAGGCCTCCAGATATTACGCGAGCCTTCCACCCCAACTCACCTAAATATTAGGCATTAATTGTACGCCACCAATTCCGCTTCCCACAATGCACGTTGAAGCCCTATTTCCTAATATGGGAAGATATACTGACGTCACTAATGATAAACTTCCGGTGAGACATCGAAAGCGGCCATTGTCTATGATTGTAGCGTGGAATCGCTCTAGGCCACTAGTGTCTATGATGAAAGGTGGGGATAGCGTGCATTGAAAACGGAAGTAGGAAATTCGTCCCATTTTAAACCGGAAGTGTTGCTAACCTGGACGACAATTTATGAGTCTCGTCTTTATGTCATCGATCTCTTCTTAAAGGACCACCTTTCTCAGTTCAGCGCTGTTCTGTAATCTGACTAGTACTCGAGTATCTCAGTACTAAATAAAAAAGCAGCCCCATAGTATATGCTTAGTACCATTGATTTCGATGAAAACATTCTGGGGTATCTTACACCCCTGAAGAATGTACTGCATCACAAAGCTTTCAACAGTTCTCTTCATCAGATGCGTGACGTTTTGAATTCAGTTGACAGAGATTTATACAAACCCAAAGTTACAAAGAGTAGAAGGGAGGGACAGGAAAGTATGTATCAACCGAAAGTACACTTTCTGCATCTGAGGAAGTGGACTTATATAACAATACATTTGTCAGTGCCACACTTTTTAAATAAAAAGTTGTTTCTGCAGTACGAGGCGAACACGGCTACCTCTATGTACTTAACCTCCAACATTGCCGTCGCTACTCTAATGTAGGCGGCTTGGAGAGTTACATGGGCTTCACAGCCCGCCCCGTGCAAGAAACTCATCACCGCGTTTGACAGTTTAACGCACCTAACTGATCTTTTGGAACGGGGTTTCTTTTCTCCGAGAAGCCAGTCCCTCCTTTTTCGTCCGCCCGTCCCCCCATTGGTCTGGAAGCGTCCAACCGGCGTCTTAGGAGTCCACGCAGACAACCCCCGCAAATGAGAAGCGAGGTGGAGAGTTTAAAATGGTCTTGCGGAGACGGTTGGCTTTCTAATGTGGGGCTTTCGACTTTTTGTGCTCAGGTGCATGTGATTAAAAGGACCATATTGGGTTGTTTGTAGCTGTTACTGTTGTTGCTGCGGCGGTGAAGTGTTTAGCGGTTTCGTTGAGCTGGTTTTTAGAAGTTTTTGGGACAAGAGGAGGAGGGGAGTGTTGTTAATAACTATTTTAGTGTCAGCGCTTATAGCAGTGTGGACGGAGAAGGGGTTGGGTAGGTTGGCGTTGCTTTCTTAAAGGTGTTTTTCCTCTGTCCACAGACTGGAATAGTTTCTTTTCGCTATCATATTTCTATGTTATTGCTACAGTTGGTGTCCTTCTAAAGATCTCCATCTGGGTAAGTACGGGGTGGGGTGGGGTAGGCAAAGTACGTTTTGTAGTTCCTGCAAACTCTCCCGTAGTTATAGCAACTTTCTTTGCATATTGACCTGGGAATAAACTGCACCGAACCAGAATTTCTTTCGAAGTATAAACATGTAAGATTAGGCTGTATACCTGGGAGGGTGTAAACGGGAATGTAGACTCTTCCGTTCCCCGTAGGCAGCTGGGAAAAGTTCTTCTAGCCTTGTAGTCTGAATCCACGAAAGGCCAAGAGCTATTAAAAGTTTAATTACTTTGCTTTGAGGGAGAAGCATGGTATCTGTGTCTTTCAGTACGGTTTCAGGTTTTGAAAGGCATCTCCTACAATAATTTTCTCAACAGTGCAATTTTAGTAGTAATGCTATTGATGTAAAAGTGGATTTGGTGGTGGTGGGGGCGGCTCCAGACCAGTTGGATTTATGGTGTGAAATCCACAAAGTAAATTGTTTACACTGAGTGGGTTTACATGTTAGCATCTTTTGGTCAGTAAAATCAAGGACAAATGCTTGGATTCTGAGAATCCACACAAATTAACCTGATTAAAAGAAGTTAATTACACACTGCCCACCTTTGGCTTCAGACACAGATGAAGATGATCAAAAGTTTATTTAAAGTGAGAGCAATCCAGTATGCTGTTAAAGAAATGCTGGGCTTTTAATTCTTATGTTCAAATCAAGTTATTATGAACACTGCTTCTGAAGTATTCTGATGTCTTTAAGTAAGTGTAGATTCAGGTACTGGAAACAGTTCCTTAAAAGATGCAAATCTAATCTACCATTAGGCCAAAAGATTTAGGGAGTTAGGGCTCTAGGTCCATATGCTTCTATCCAGGTAGTAACCCTTATAAGGGACACTGAAATATTAATTAAAACTGGAATATTTTTCTGAGATATTCCCTGTATCTTTGGAAAGGGGGAGGGGATTGTGATACTGCCTGTACTCTGCTGCAGATGCTTGTGATTGCAGGATGCCTGTCCTTAATGAAGGTGCTTCCTTGATAGAAGTGTCCTAAGTGAGTCTAATAATCAAAGTGCCAAGAGGGAATCTGAGATTCTTGGAAGATTCTTGGAATCTGAGATTCTTGGTAGGGGAGGGAGTCCGCTTCCATATTCCATGGACCCTCTGTGCCCTTAGTATAGCTAAAAGGCTCCTATTACAAGGTTGGAGAGATAAATGCCCACCTCCATTGAATCAATGGATTGAGGACCTTAGAACTTTATTAGTATTTGAAAGCATGGCACATGGATAACAATTGTGTATAGGCTCATTTTTAGATATTTGGAAATCTTTAATAGAAACTTATGTGTATTTTCATCTCTACTTTATGTAACCCTTTTCCTTAAAAGAATGTTTAGTTGCTGGATTTTGAATTTTTATCCCCCCTTTTGTGTGAAATAAACAAATACATTAAAATGTTCACTGATCTTTAAGGATGCTTATGTACTGTTTGCTCATATCTTGGAAGCTAACCAGTGGTCAACAAAAATAGACTCTCTGTGACCTTACTACAGGCAAAAGACTAGTATTATAACATTGGAGAGGAATGCTCGCCTTCTATAAAGCAATGGATTCGAGGACCTTACAAATGTGTAAATATTTGAATGTGTGGCATATAGATTACAATTGTGTATGGATGTATTTTTAGTTATCTTGAAACCTTTTATAGGAGTATATGTGTATAACATATATATAACATATGTATAACATATATATAACAGTTCAATGAAGCTGTGGGCTATGCCGCTCTTTTTTCCCCCCCCCCCCTTTAATTAGTTACTGGGTTTTGACATTTTTTTCTTTTTCGACTTCCCTCTCTCTCTCTCTTTTTTAAGAAATGAAAAAGTCACAGGCGCCTATTGTTGTGAGAGGCAAAAGTGCTCAGATTTATGGTTAGAAAGGTAACCTAGATGCTCTACGAGTGATCTCTAGTTCTGTGGTATGTTCTATATAGAAATGAAATTGCTACAAGGGGAAGAAATCCAAGCTGTAATTTAGCCTTAGGCTGAACTGAAGGAAGAAGTTAAAACTTGGGAGGCAAAAGGGTGCATAGTACTAGATGTATGCAAGAGAAGTTCTGATAATGTATGCTAGATAGCTAAACAAGGACATTAGAAAAAATTCCCAGGTGTATTGATAAGGAAATAGTTCCATCTCTTAGTATAGGTTGGCTGAGAAAAAGTTATGTGCTTGAGTGATGGCAAACGTTTCCCTGGAGAAAATGACTGCTTTGGAGGCTGGGCTCCATGGCATTGTACCCCGCTGAGGTCACTTCCCTCCCCAAATCTCATCCTCTCCAGGTAGTTCCTAACCCAGAGCTGGCAACCCTACCTCCATTGCACACACCACTAAGAGGCCTTGTTTATACTGTGCATGGGTGACATAAGGCAGTAGCAATCAGAGGCAGACTAAGATGCTGGTTCCATCCCACTGTGAGCCTGCGGATAGTGTCTGGCAACCAAAGGTTGTACGTAGCATTCTCTATGGGAAATCTTGTTGGGGATGTAAGACACCCCCCCCCCACGGGTCATTTCGTAGAAAAAGAGGTGCAGGAGCTCATTAGCATAACACATTAGCATAACTTATTTGCATATGCCACACCCTTGACATCACCGGAAGTGTGTCAGAAGGCAACACCCACCACTCAGGCTTCACTGGACTGTTTTGGATTGCTAGCTGTTGGGGGGGGGGACTTGCAGATCTGTCCTTGCAGAGGAGGGAGAGCTTGTACCTGAATAAAACTTGATCTTAAAGGTGGCACTGGACTGTTTTGGACCGGGGGGCCAGGGAGGCCTCTGCAACTTACCTGGCTGCTTCTTGCTCTGACTAAGGGCTGCTGGGAGCAGGGGGTGGGGCTTGTTGCATGTGCCCACCCCCTGGGCTCTTTACTGCCGGAACTCCGCTCCTGTGCGCTCCTGCAGCAAATTACCCCTGCCCCCGCTATTTATGCTTATGACTACAAGACAGTGATTGAGGACTAGATACAAACCCCAGTTTGTAGAAGTCCAGTTTTGTCTTGTTGTTTTGGCATGTCATCTCACTGGAGAGTTCTTAACTAGTGAAAGACATTAACTAGCCGGTATGTATCTCGCTGAACTGCAGGCTGTGGAAGGTCAGTAGTTCAACAGTTCGAGACCCGGATGCCGCATGATGGAGTGAGCTCCCATCTAGTTCCAGCTCCTGCCAACTTAGCAGTTCGAAAGCAAGAAATTGCAAGTAGATAAATAGGTACCACTTCGGTGGGAAGGTAACAGCGTTCTGTGCGCCTTGGTGTTTAGTCATGCCGGCCACATGACCACGGAAACATCTTCAGATAGCGCTGGCTCTTCGGCTTTGAAACGGAGATGAGCACCGCAACCCTACAGTCGAATTTGACTGGCTTTCGAGCAAGGGAACCTTTACCTTTTTATGTATCTCTAGTCACCTTTCTTCTGAGAGTATTTGGCAGTGTGGAAGCAATAACTTTTAAAACCCTCCAGTACAACTATAATCGAGTAACTCTAAAACTGGTAGAATTTTGGATGTAGTGTCTCAGTTCTTATGCTAGTACTGTTTGACAGAAGCAGTTGGTGAATTTAGCCAGGAGTTTACAGTCCTGCATGTCTACCAATATACTGAATGTTCCAGATAGTCAAGGAAAGTTGCATATATCCTCTGTGTGAATTGTGTAAAAACAGTGGTATTTTGTCCGGGTGTTTTTAGTTTTTAAAAATAGCTGTTCAGCTTGCCACAAACATGTCACTTGCTTCTTTATAGATGAATAAAAGAACACACTAGAAACTTGGAAATAATAATCTATTTTGGTAGGCCTTTGATACCAAGGATGGCTACTCCTGTCTTCATAGACAAAGAAAATGGTAACATTGGCACTGCTGCTGCTTCAAAGAATCGACTGAGACTGCTGTCAGCACCTTGTGAGTCTGTGCTAATATGACCTTTAATTGGTACCAGTGAACTAAAAGGCCTCTTGAGCATAAAGTTCACTAGGAATATTGATGAATTTTAAGTACTGATCATTCTAGATGGTTACTAAACAACTCTGGGATGTGTATATGTTTATAGTTTTGCCCCATTTTGGAAGCTCCCTATTGATAGCATTGCACAAAACAAGGATTTGTGAAAAGTGTGGAGAATTCTAAAGAAAGGCAAAGAAAGGTAAATAAAGTACTAATGAGGCTACTGTACAGAATATTGCAGTGAGCCGAGATCACAGTTGAGTGGTATTAGATGAAGCCATTGTGATCACAGAGGTTACCTGGTAGAAAAGCTGCAGATATGAGGGATTGATGAATTCTGTTGTAGACAACAGGTCTTTGTCTGCCACAACTTCACCTTTCCCCCCCCTCTCCTTGTAAACTGTATCATCAAGGTGTCTGTATAATGGTTATGAACATCTGAAGAAAGGAAGTCTGACTTTATACTGTAATCTTTAGTTTTTAAGATGCCACTAACCTCCTGTTTCATTCCACTGCAGCAGACTTCCACTGCTGTTCAAACAAAATTAGAAACATCCTCAGTATGAGAGAGATGCACTGTATGCTACTAAGGAAACATCTTGGCTTCTTCCTTCTCACAAGAAGAGAAAAATAATTTTGTAGGAACATTGCACTTTAAAGTTGAACTGGAGTAACAATAGTCACTATATTAAGAACCATAATCTGATTTGGGTGTTATCATATACCAAGTACATTGTAAGAAGTTTGGACAAAATTGGTCACATTTAAATAACCTTTGAATTTGAATCTATAAAAAATTATCACTTAATGCTGTAACTTGTATAAAAATACTGCATAGTAGGGATGGGCACGAACCACATTTTTACGGTTCAGTTCGTGGTTGAACCATGAACTGATATGCCAGTTCGTGAACCAACCTGGTTCGTATTGGTTCATGAGCCATTTAAACCCTGCTTTTTGCTCCTCATGAACTGCCATGAACTGCATCAAATTTGTGGACATTTGTGGTGGCTCTTCAGTTTGTGAACATTGCTTTGTGAACCACGAACCAGCCAAAATTTGTGACCAACTTTGGTTCATGAGCCGGTTCATGTCCATCCCTAAAGCACAGTTCTTGGCAAGCATATTAAATCAGTAAAACTTTAAATGACTTCTCATTCCAAAAGAGAATATATAATAGTTTTTAGTGTTCCTCAGTGTCAAATTTCCTGGGCTGTGGATGCTTTTTCCCCAGTGCCATTATATTTCTTGGATAGGAGGGGCTCTAATTTTGTCCTACTTGATACACCATATTTACAGTGCAATCCTATGCATTGTCTCTCCAGGCTAAGCTCATTGATTTCAGTGGGCTTAGGCTGTAGTAACTCTGCATAGGTTTTAACTATAAAATACTTCGAAAGCTTTGGTATGCTGGGTCTCAAGTATGTCTGTTTACTTAATTTTTTCTCACAGCGAAGGCCTTTCTTGAAAAACCCCACCCTAAGACTCCACTTGCTGGAAGGACAGCTAATGTTAATTCAGCAACCATCTGTTCTGTCAAGAAGGCTCTAGGAAATGGGAGCATGACAGTAATATCCACAAAGCACCAAATCCCAAAAGGAAAGAAGTTTGTATCTGCAAAAAAAGTAAGTAGAATTAATGTTTGGGACCACTGAGCATGCTCAGACATAAAGAGTAGTAAATTGGTATTGTGTTAGGAATGCATATCCTTGGTTAGCCTGCAGGCAGTTCTGGAATTTGACAAGACAGTAATAGGTGCCACCACAAAACCCCTGCCTGGGGAGAGAAGGGCTTCAGTAGTTTTGTTCCTCTAGAGGGCGGTGTGTTTGCGGGAGGGTGGACTTCCCCTATTTTTTAAAAGCACCAATTAAATGAGTAAAGAGGAAGGCTGCAGTTCCTCTTCCATGGGGGGGGGGGAGTCACCCCTGCTGAGAAAGCAGCAGTGAGTAAGATTGAGGCAAGCAGGGATGTCATTCATTTGTCCTGTCAATACACTGCTTGCTGCTGGTACTGCTTCTCCCCCCATATGCCATATTACATTGGCACAATAGTGCTGATGCAATGAGAATCTTGTTGCCCCAATCCCTGTGGTTAGCAACCCCAGCTTCCACAACAGCTTAGGGTTTTTTATTTTTAAAAAGCCCTGCTTAAGCACTAAAAAGGCGGGGGAAAGCAAAAGTTGAGTGTTGCCACTTTGAAGGCAGTGCTAAGTTCCCTCCACCCCCGAACTGGCTGTCATGCAGGCTGTGCCTGCTGCTGACTTCTCATTTCCCCATTAAGTCAGAGCAAAGGAGGTTTTTCTTTGCTCTGGCTTAAAAGGGAGGGCCTCAGGAGGCCAACAAGTCATACTCAAAAGAACATGACATTGTGTGGAAGCTCCCCAATAAAGCATCCAACAAAGTTAGGTAAAGGTTTTCCTTGCTCGAAAGCCAGTTGAACCTGACTCTAGGGTTGCGGTCCTCATCTCCGTTTCCAAGCCGAAGAGCCAGCGCTGTCCGAAGACGTTTCTGTGGTCATGTGGCCTGTGTGACTAAACGCCAAGGTGCACGGAACGCTGCTACCTTCCCACCGAAGCGGTACCTATTTATCGACTTGCAATTTCTTGCTTTCGAACTGCTAGGTTGGCAGGAGCTGGAACTAGAGACGGGAGCTCACTCCGTCATGCGGCACTCGGGTCTCGAAGTGCTGAACTACCGACCTTCCAGCCTGCAGTTCAGCATCTTAACCACTTTCTTTTTAATTACTGTTTTCACAACCAGAATCATAAACAGCAAACTCTCATTCCACAAAAGGAGAGCCTAAAAGTTACTACAAAACTTATCATGTAACTTAACAGCTGCCAGAAATTTTGCCACACACAAAGTAGTTTATCTTAATTTCTGAGTAACCAGGATAATTTCACTTCTTTTTTTAAAAATAATTTTTTATTGAATTTTCCATAATTAACAAAAAAGAAAAAGAGAAAAGGAACAAACACACAAACAAACAAAAACAAAAAGCAATTCCTCTTAATACATTTACATATTAGCAGAAGTGTTCCACAATATAACAGAATTAACTACATATTTGGCACCACATAAAGTACGCCTTATTCATTAACTTAAACCGAACTTTGACTCTTTCAACCAATTATAAAACCTTGACCAATACTTTTCATAATTTTCCAGATTTCTTTCTTTGATAATACAGGTTAATTTTTCCATGTCTGCAATATGAAACAATTTAGTAATAATTTCATCTTTGGAAGGGACAATATTCTCCTTCCATCTTTTAGCAAATACGATTCTTGCTGCCGTTAAGATCTGCATAATTATAATCTTTTTTCTTATACGAATCCGGAATCACATTTAACAAACAACATTCTGGCTTTAAAGGGAAGTCTTTACCTACTATTTTATCTATAATTTCTTTCACCATAGCCCAATATTTTTTTTTTTGTTACATAGCCACCACATGTGGTAAAAAGTGCCGGTACTATGAATACACTTCCAACAACTTTTCCCTATTTCAGGATAATTTCACTTCTGAAGAGATAAAGTCCTGATTAAAAAACCGAGAGATCAATTCAGCTCTTAGATCTGAAAATTTGGGGCAGTCAAAAAAAAAAATACGATCCACAGAATTGAATTCATTGTTGCCATAATTACAGAGTCTATCTGAATATGGAATTCCATTGAATCTTCCTAGCATCCAACAAAGTGCCTTAAAGAAGACTTGCTAGCTAGCAAATCTCTGATCCCAGCTTCACTGGAAATCTAGCATTAACTGTAGTTGGTGCCTAATGGCCATTGTATAGGTTGGTCATGAAGGAAGAATTTACACTGGTAGAGTTGTTTATAGGCTAGGATATGTGGGTGGGAGGCCCGGGAGCCCTCCCTCCTAATGCTCCAGAGATTAGTAACATCAAGTCTGCATTGTCCCTACCTGATGCTGCAATATAAAGGGCCTCGTTGGGTCATTAGATGATGATACACAGCACCTTTTCCCCTTCAAGCAAGAGTAAAAGTCCATGTAGAAATCTTGTACTAGGAAGATGGTATTCCACCAACAAGTGTTTTGGTTATTCTTTAAGGTTGCTGAGAATACAGGTAGAGTTGAAGGCTGCAGCATGGCCACTGAAGACTGTCCAGAAAAGGAGAATTTCTTTCCTTGTAATCCTCTAGGTAACGTTCAATGTTAGTTACTTTGAAGTTCTTCACCAAATGGTGGTGGAGGTATGGGGGCAGTATGGATTTGACACTTCTAGAGAGCATAATCAGTACAGAAATATAAACATTGCTATCCAAACAACTGAATATATCACATTTATGGTTTCTGGAATGTCTCTGAACAGACTTTGAGAGTTTTGAGGTTCCTGAGGAGCACAGACTGAGCCATCTATCACTGACTGGTGTTCCTCTTATGACATTTGGAAATACAGTTGAGAGGTTTCAAAGCATGATCCATATAACTGGAAAACCACTTTCAATTTCTTGGGGCTTTGGTAAGTAACATTGATCTGTATTCAGAGAATGGGCTCAGCTCTCTACTGAAAAGGTCAATGCTTGTTTGTCTGATGTGAGCACTAACTTGTTTGCGGCACTTCAACAGTAGTCTAAAACAGGGTTCCCAACTTTTTGAGGCGGTGTGCATCTTTCAAATTCTGACACAGTGCTGGGTGCAACCACGAAATGGCCACTGTGGGAGGTGGACCCACACACAAACAGCAAGCTGAAGTGCATGGAACAACGAGTAATTTTTAAAAATACACTGGGGGAAGAGTACTGAGAGAGAAAAAACATCAATGGGAATGGCAGCTGCCACCAAAACACTGTTATTTCAGTCTGCACAGCAAATGAGATCTTCAGTGGTTGATCAGAAGCCCTGCTGGGCAGGACCCCCACCTGGTCTCACCCACTTGGGAGGTGCCAGGAAAGGAGTAGATGGGTACCATGGTGCCTGTGGGCATCATGTTGGGGACCCCAGGTCTAAAATCTAGGTGATTAGAAAACAGAGTTTGTCACTTGTTTTTAACAGTTAATACACACTGCAATTACTTGTTTTTAAACTTTTCAGATACTCTTCAGTCAACTACAGACTTCCTAGCTACTTTGGATGAAGTAGTAATTGACTTGCCCCCTCCTCTGTAACCTATCTTTTAAACTGTATTCTGAACACATTTTATCTATTGAAATAAAGAACTTATGCTTTATACAGCATTTGAGACTTTGTACTTTTAGATTAAAATTTACCAGAATCTAACAGTTGGGGAAAGAAGAAGAAGAGATTGGATTTATACCCCACCTTTCACTACCCAAAGGTGTCTCAGAGCGGCTTACAAACTCCTTTCCCTTCCTCTCCCCACAACAGACACCCTGTGAGGTGGGTGGGGCTGAGAGAGCTCTGACAGAAACTGCTCTTTTTCAAGAACAGCTCTTATCAGAACTATGGCTTGCCCAAGGTCATCCAGCCAGGTTCAAGTGGAGGAGTGGGGAATCAAACCCGGTTCTCCCAGATTAGAGTCCGCGCACTTAACCGCGCAACTGAGATGTAGAAACGTCTAATGATGTTCTTATCCACAGAAAAAAAATGTATTTAGCCAACTGATAGCAGAGTAGCTGCTGTCTTTACACAAACCTCAGAATAGGATTCTAGGTAATTTCATGAGAATTCTAAAGCTCCAGGTTAGGAAGCAAGTTAAGAATATGCTTTGCTCCGATGTTTGCCCAATCCAGACTGAAAAGTGACTGGCAGTGAGGCTAGACTTGCACAATTGTTGTACAGATTTGTACAGTCTAATAGTGTTGATTCAATTAGACCATTTGCTGCAAAAATCCTTGCTATCATGGAGCTGCAGCTTCATGACTTTTGACAGATATTCTTAAGGCCACTTAAAGTAGTTTGGCAGGCAGTCTGTGTGATTCTAGGCAGGAGTGTTCTGTTCTGTATGTGGGTTTGGGAGGGGAGTGGATAGAAAGGAACCTTAATATATCAACATCCTTTCTAAAACCAGGCTGCCTCCTTCATGGCAAATGGGTGATATCTCATAATCAGTGTTTCCTCAGAAAGGGTAACTAACTGTGTCTTTATTACAGAAATATCACTTGCTGAAGTGCTAGTCAAATGTAGTCTTTCCTTAATGGCCCATCTGACCTTTAACTCTGTTGGCCTAGATTCACAGTTTTATAAGGCACTGCAACTGAAGAACCTATTTAGCCTATTAAATCAAGGTTGGTTTTAAAAGAGCTTAACTAGAACCCTCTGAACATTGGCTGGGAGTAAAGTTAACATCTTATCCTCTCTAATCTCTTGAAGCAATTTGGCTAACACCATGGCTGTTGTCCTCCCTAGAATTTTGATCCATTTCCATGAGAAGATACAACCCGTTATAGGACCAGCAGAAGTGTAAATAGCATCTCCTAGCTTAGTTACATCCATAAAGAGCTAAAAGTATTATCTCTGCATAGTTTGTTCATGTTGATAATTTTTCTCTGATGCTTACTGTCATGTATTGAACAGTTGTTGACTCACCTGAATTTACAGGTTTTTAAAACTCTTCATGCTTCTAACTTCTCAGAAAAGTTATTAAGCAGAGATGGGTATTTCATAAAGAAAGGCTGAGAAGACTTTTTGTTATCAGAGACAGTGGTGGGTCAGCTGCCTTGCTCTGCAACAAATTCCTCAGCATGCTGCTCCTGCATGAAAATGAGTGGCTAGAGTACAAAGGAGCTGGTGGCGGATGTAGTAAATTTTGAGGGAATGCCCTGGGTAAAAGGGAATTCCATGAAGTGTCTCTCTGAATCTCATGACTCACAGACATGTTGTGATTTGTAACTGTTTGCAATTTTGTTTTGAGTGCAAGGTTTAAGGTTTGGAATGGACTGTAAGCAACAGGTTAAGGCAAGGGATTCCAGTACTGGGGTTCCCTAAGTTAGTGATTTATATCACTTGTCAAGTCACAATTTCCATTTAGCAAGCCTTTTTGGATGGCTGCACAGAGCCATCATGTGGTCAACTTCATGCATTACAACTTTCAGGTGTTTATGAAGGTTGTCTTACATTGGAAGGTTTTCAATTGTGTCAAGAAGGTAGTTCAGTACTGCTTGAACATTTGCAGTAGCTGGTAAATCACAAGAAGCTGCCTTATACTGAACCAGACCATTGGTCCATTAAGGTCAGTATTGTCTACTCAGACTGGCAGCGGCTTTCCAGGCTCTCAGGCAGAGGTCTTCCATGTCACCTGACGGGGATTGAACCTAGGACCTTCTGCATGCCAAGCAGATGCTCTACCAGTGAGCCACAGCCTCTCTTGGGCCCTGGTCACACGGGCCGGATATCGTGGGGGGGAGGCGTGGCTGTTTGCTCCGGCGCGAACTACTGTGCGGCAGCCGGATCAAACGTCCCGCCGACGTCCCGTGGTTGGGGGGAGGTGCCGATCATACCTCACTCCTGCGGCACGGCAAAGAAGTGGCGCCGCGGGGGTTGTGTTGGTTTTTTTAACCCAAGTGTTTGCATGCGCCGTTGGGTGCTTGTGCGCACCCGTGGGGACTTGACAAAAAAAACACTTTTCGCGACGGGACATGGGCGGGACATGGGCGGGCGCCGGATGCCACGAGCTAACACTGGAAACGTGATCTGACACCCGCCCTTGCCCCGCGGTTTCTGGAAACTAGTACCTCGGAGGTACTAGTTTTTTACAGCGCATCTTCAGAGCGAAGCCTCGGGTGAGCCACAGGAGCTCTACGCTTCCCAGATGTGGCGGTGAGATCGGGCCCGGAAAATCCGCCTATCTTCCGTCTCTCTAGCGTGCCTAATGCTCCGTGTGACCGGGGCCTTGATGAATTTTAATTAAATCTGTTGGTCCAAAATGCATATGTTAAAGCAGGCCAAATGGAAAGGGGCTAATGCCTTTAGCTTGCTGTGCCACAAGTAGGCAAGATGCCTGTTCAGTGTAGACTAGTACATTGAATTAAAATTGCTCTTAGTCTTCAGCAGTACAGTTGTAATGACTTATGACAGTCCTGTAGGATTTTCAAGGCAAGAGACATTCAGAGATGGTTTGCCATTGCCTGTCTCTGTGTAGTGACCCTGGACTTCCTTTGTGGTCTCCCATCCAAGTACTAACCGTGGCTGACCCTCCTTAGCTTCTGAAAGCGGACGAGATTGGGCTAGCCTGGGCTAACAGTCTTCCCAAACTGAGACTGCCTTTATAGAATCCTCAAATTTATGCATGTTCTGCATAATTTAAAGCATGTACTCAAGAACCTTTTGTAGAGAGCATTTCTAAGTATATTGAAACAGACTACCAGCTACTAAAAAAAAATCCAAACTTTCTAGCTATTAGTAGCTTTACCTCATGCTTGTAGCTGGCAAATGGGGGCATGAATTTGCCTTAAGTAATAGGTCTGTTTATACAATGTTACACTACTCTGCTAGCAGCTCTGTACAGCCCTGAACAGAAGTCTTTCTAACACCCCCTACCAGAGGTCTTTTAGCTGAACATGGAATTTCTCCATGCAGAACCTGTGTTGTCACGGAGCTATGGGTTTCCAGATGCAGGTATGGAAGGCCTCAGACAAGGCCATGCCACCACTGCTGAGTCGCGGCAGCCAGGAGCCGCTACCAGCCAAGAGGAGGCCCAGGCTGACATGTGCTGGCTCTGCCCAGCCGCCTGGAAAGGCACCGGGGGTGGCCATGTGGGGAGGCGGCAGCAGCCCGTTCCCTCGCATCTCCCCCTTGCGGTCTGCGGATGAGGGGAGATGGTGCCGTGCCACCATGCACATGAATTTGCCTTAAGTAATAGGTCTCTTTATACAATGCTACACTACTCTGCTAGCGGCTCTGTAAAGCCCTGAACAGAAGTCTTTCTAACACTCCCTACCAGAGGTCTTTTAGCTGAACATGGAATTTCTCCATGCAGAACCTGTGTTGTCACGGAGCTATGGGTTTCCAGATGCAGGTATGGAAGGCCTCAGACAAGGCCATGCCACCACTGCTGAGTCGCGGCAGCCAGGAGCCGCTACCAGCCAAGAGGAGGCCCAGGCTGACATGTGCTGGCTCTGCCCAGCCGCCTGGAAAGGCACCGGGGGTGGCCATGTGGGGAGGCGGCAGCAGCCCGTTCCCTCGCATCTCCCCCTTGCGGTCTGCGGATGAGGGGAGATGGTGCCGTGCCACCATGCCTGAGGCCGGCCGGGGAGCCAGGCCCAGCCTGTCCTGTCGCGGGGACGGACGAGGCTAGGCAGTTTGGCCCACCGGGGCCTTGAGTGCGCGGAGGGAGGGCTGAGGAAGGAGACGCGGGCCCGAAGCCACCCGCCTGAGCTGCTGCCCAAGGCAGGGAGAGGGAGGAGCCTTGTCTGCTTGCCCGCATGCCCATTGTGGGGAGAGGGGTGAGCCTGGCCGACTTCCCCCGCCGGCACCTCGATCGGGCGGGGATGCCGGGGGGACAGATGAGGCCAGGCAGCTTGGCCCGCCGGAGCCTCGACTGCACGGCAGGAGAGCAGAGGACAGAGGGCTGTGGAAGGAAATGTGGGCCTGCAGCCGCCCGCCCAAGCTGCCGCCCATTGCAGGGAGACGGATGAGTCTGGTCTGCTTGCCCCGATAGGCCCTTGCTTGGCCGGGGATGGTGGCGGGAGCGGCCCACCTAGGCGCCTTACCTGCCAGGGCCTTGACCCCGCGGGAGGGGAGTGCGGGCTGCTTCCCCGGGTTGGGGAGACTGGGAAGTGGATGGCGCCCTGTGCCCGGCTCGCACCCAATGTGGGGAGAGGGGCAACTCTGGCCAGCTTCCCCCGCCGGCACCTCGATTGGGCAGGGGTGCCGGGGGGACAGACGAGGCCAGGCGGATTTGCCCACTGGAGCCACGACTGCGTGGCAGGAGGGCAGAGGAGAGAGGGCTGGGAAGGAGACGCGGGCCCGCAGCCACCCACTGCAGGGAGACGGATGAGCCGGGTCCCCTTGCCCCACTGGGGCCTCGCTCAACTGGGGGTGGTGGCGGGAGCGGCCACCCCAGGCACCTTACCCGCTGAGGACTCGACCCTGCGAGGGGGAGTGCGGGCTGCTTCCCCGAGTTGGGGTGGGTGGGAAGTGGACAGCGCCTTGCACCCGGCCGGGCTCATGCCCATTGCGGGGAGAGGGGTGAGCCTGGCCGGCTTCCCTCACTGGCGCCTCAAGTGGGCGGGGGTGCCGGGGGGAGGGGTGAGGCTAGGCGCCTTGGCCCACCGGAGCCTCGACCGTGCGGGGCAGGATGGCCAGCTTCGCCTTGGGGAGGCCAGATGGAGACGGCGACCCGCATCCGCGGCCAGGCTAGCACCCCGTTGTCTTCAGTTCCATAACGGGCATTCTTCCTAGTCTGACATAAATGAGAGTGGAAGGGTTACTTTAAAATGAGATGTGATTTAAGGGGCACTTAAGTAGGGTAGTTGATTTTAATGAATGGCTGGGTCTTGCTGCATAGTAACTCTGGAGGTAAAGAGCATTCCACCTGGCTGAAAGGGCAATGTGCATGTGCACATATTAATGGGCTGGAGTCATGGTTGCAGGGATCAAAGTCTTAATGGATACATACAATAATACATTGAAAGCTTCTTCAAAGCTTATTGCTTTTCAAATGGCTGAGGTCATAGTCTTACTCATTTCTACTGTTCAGAAATGCACACATAATTGAACATACTTAAAGTTTATTATTTAGATCATGTTTTGCTGTGTAGCCAGCTGGAAATAAGGTGCTGGTGATAGAAGTAACCTGTTCTTGCAAAGGGGCAAAAAACCCTTTACTTTTCTTAGGACACAGACATTGGCAAGCATTTTAGAAACTTTTATCCAAAGCATGCTTTAAATCTGTTTTCTATCCTATAGAGTGGCACTCTAGGATACAGAATAGAAGTAGGCACTAATTATATTTCGTAACTGGACTCTGAATTTGTGTTCTGGGGAGAAAGATCATGGGCAATAAGGAGGCAGTAGGAAATCACTAACTGCTTATGATTTCTAGGCATGGTTTTAAAACCTCCATTTATTGTGTGGAATAAAGGTATTGTACAAAACAGTTTAATACTATATATTAAGAAAATGGTGAGATGTGAATTATGCTGTAACAGTACACCTTAAAGTACTGTCTACTACAAGAGATCTTTTGCATGGACTCAGAATAAAAGGATCTGTATTGCTGTTGTGAACTGGTCACTTATTTGATTTACAAAGTCTGTTTTTACCATGTTCTATATTGTTGTACAAATAGATTCCCAAGCCAAAAAGGAAGCCACAATGAGGAGGAAAGTTGTTTGGTTATTTAATTGCAATCAAATAACTGAAAACAGGCCAAACCAGCCTATCAAAAATTGACTGCTTTCTGAGCACAATAAGGAAGTACATGGAATTTTATACCCAAAGTGACATAGTGACAAAGTGACATAGGCAAAAAGATAACGTCCAGAAATCATAATTGGTCACAAAATGACAGAGCATCATCTGAGGAGTCTTTCATTCATTCATTGATCAGTTACAGGAAAAGGCGTGCCTACATGATATCTTAAATGTTTATTTAACCAAACCTTAATAATAATACCCAAGGATTCTTCATACCCAAACAAAAGATATTGTTTTCTGAAATGAAACTAAAGCCCTTGTTGACCCAGACACTGCAGAGTTTTTACCCCAAACAACTAAAACCATGAACATCTATTGAAAAACCTATCTTCTGCTGTACCAGCAATATTACACTGAAGGCCTGTTAAGACTCCAGACAGCTAGATAGCTATTTCATCTGAACAACTTTTAAAAAAAGAATATTGTTTCTTGTCTGCTAGCATCAGCTAGAAAGACACTCTAACCTATAAAGGAGAGGCCTTACCATTTAATAGGCTTTTTATTAAATCCTAATAAAACCTTAATATAAAAATAATAAAATCAGAAAAATCTGAATTAAAAAATCATTATGTATTCCTATCCATGCTACAATATGGAAACAGAACAAAACTACCTAGAAAATTACAACCTTAACAGCAAGCATATTAGATCAGCAGCTAGTGCCTGGGAGAGGACCAAAAATTATCCTTGCGGCAACAGGGAGAAGAGGCGTAGGCATGATTGTGTCTACTTTCCCAGTCAATCCCCTGTTCAAAGAATTGGCTATGTTTTTGGACAGACTAGCCAAGCACACCAGGCTGAATCTTCTGGGAACCACAATCACTTTGTAGGCTGGTAGGTGCTGTAAATCCATCAGCTAATGATCCAGCCAGGACTAGGGAAGAGGCCACCATTGTCACCTCCTACCAGCTTGGACTAAAAATGTCAAAACCAAAGTCCTATCATGCATTGGGATAGGCCCTAGTTATTTTTACCAACAGCTCAGACAAAGAGCGAAAAAGAGGAGAGACATCTCTGAGAAATTACAAAGGGTACTGAGTACCAGAGGACACAAAAAAGAACAATTATCCTTAACTGTGTAAATACAGTAGAAAAGAGCAAGAATCCAGTAGCACCTTATAGTCTAACAAAATACGTTGACAGGGTATGAGCTTTCGTGAGCTCACTTCTTCAGATATAGCTAGAATGGAAGTCCCTCTGTCCTCTTTATTGGAAGTGAGCAGTGACTAATGAAAGCTGATACCCTGCCATATATTTTGCTTGTCTTTAAAGTACCGCATTTCCCCGAAAATAAGACACTGTCTTATATTTATTTTTTCTCAAGAAGACACACTAGGGCTTATACCACAAATGCATAGAAATCCTGCTAGGGTTTATTTTGGGGGTAGGTCTTATTTTTGGGGAAACGGTACTACTGGACTCTTGCTCTTCTCTACTGCTAAAAACAAATATGGCTACCCATCTTGTGTAAAAACAAATTGTTATTAATCTCAGTAAATGTAACCGTATCTTAACAAGAGTGAGCTGCTTGCAAAGACTCAGTATCATACCCACAAAATAAGTCACCATTACAAAAAACACCTCAGAAATTCATGTTCTCACAGCCTAATCACCAAAATTAAGACACTCCGCTTTCAGAATAGTATGTGGAGGGGAGACCTCAGCACAACATGCAGTACAGGTATGTTTTGTTCCATCTCCTCCAAATCAAGTATTTGGGGGACCATATCCCAAACAGGATATGCAACAGGTTGCTTGTATAGCCACACAAGCAACCTGTTGCATATCCTGTTTGGGATATGGTCTGGTAAAAAGACAGGAAGAGATTGGAGGGCAATCTAATATGCCAAGCATTCTTTAGCATCAGTGTGCTCAAATTGCTTTGTATATGATATGGAAATACAGTTAAAAAGTATGTGTTGCAGTGAATCAGCTAGTTTCCATGGACTACATACAGAATTGCTTTCCTGGGACTACATAGTAGGAATACAGATAACAGGCAACCCAAGAGAAGGGGTGCCTTGATGGCTGTGCCAGAATTAGGGAGCTCCCTCCCCAGAGATATTTATCTTATTCCCCTCTATCAATGTCTTCCACATATCAATTATATGTTTTGGTCTGGAGTTTTAATTGGTTTTATGCTGTACTTTTATAATGTTCTGTTTTTGTTTAACTGTTTTGCTGCCTCTGATGGGGCAGAAAGGTGGGGTATAATTTTTTTAAATAGGTAGTAGTAATAATAGATAAATGACACATCAAAGAACGAATGTGGATCTTAGAAAACCCAGGAAAACATAATTATGGATTGGAATACTGGGTTATATGTTGTATGCCATATTTTGTTACTAATAAACATTTTGGATTTCATTTAACTGGGAAGCTTTTCAGGGTACAGGTGGTTCCATCTGCACCTCAAGCTTCCCCCCTCCCCCGACCACAGCTCCTATGCTGTAACAGAAACACCCCCAAAGACTCTCCAGGTTTTGACATTGACTTGTTGGGTGGGGTAAAGGGTTGCTTTCAGAAAGGTAGTGGCGCTGTGGTAGTGGTGTTCCCAATAAAGCCCCTTCAGTTTTTATCATTTACCTTCTTGCTCCTGTTTATTTTGGAGGTACTTGGTACTTTCCAGGTACCATGACAATTGAATATGTTAGGGTGTGGAATGCCTACTGAGCAGCTAGGTTCACATACTTCATGGATCCAAGGTCAAGCATCCACAAATGTAATTTATGTATCTGGACAAAAAATTAAAATCCATCAAAAATCTGGCTGTGAGTTTACAGATGTAGATGGTCCATGTAATCACTGATGTGGCACTGATATGTTGAGAAAAATGCTTTACAATCTATAATTACATTTAGCTATACAGAGCTTACTTAGTGGCCTTTGCGACAAGACTTTACCTATGATCTATCCTTACATGATCTCAAGGTCATTCTAATTTCTAACTAATTGTTCTTGGTAAGGAACTCATTGAATAGTGTCTGGGTTTGACATGCTATTGTAAAAGAGTAATATATATGCTGATTAATTGTAAGTCATTCCAATTAAAGCATCCCATATGCTGTGTTCACTGGCAGAAAGAAACATAGACATTATATGCAGATGAAATCAAAGGCGTAATGATAGCCCTGTGAAATGTAAAGATATGTGATGACAAAGTGCTAAAAATTTAACATACCATTAACTTAATTTTGGGGCCATTAAGTTAATCTACTACTAAACATATAATCAAAGATGACTTGTGGAAAGATGAACCAGTTTCATTCCCTTTATTTATTTGCCCTTTAATGTAAAAAAAGGTAAAGGTTCCCTTGCTCGAAAGCCAGTCGAGTCCGACTCTAGGGTTGCGGTGCTCATCTCTGTTTCAAAGCTGAAGAGCCAGCGCTGTCCGAAGACGTTTCCATGGTCATGTGGCCGGCATGACTAAACACCAAGGCGCACGGAACGCTGTTACCTTCCCACCGAAGTGTACTTTAATGTACTGATATATAAAGTATATTTTGTACAATTTGTCTCTTAAACTATGTGTCCTGTATGTCTTCCAGTGTAATAAGACCTCTATACTAACAGTTCTACTGTTACAGAAGGTTATTCTGCATCTCAAGACAGGAGGAAAGAAATATAAATAAATTTCAGTTTTGTTGGAGTCTGTGTTGCCTCTTGTGTGAAGCTTGAATTTAATACTACTGCACTAGTATTGGCACATGCCTGGTCCTAAGGGTTTTCCTCTCTCTGCTGGCTCCTGTGTGTCATGGAAGGTAACTCAAACAAGTGAAACACAAAGAAAATGCACACATATTTGTGATGGCACAAATTATGAATGTGAATTACAATATGACTGTGCATTTCCAAAATTTCCTTTAAAAAGCCCTGCTTCTTCTACAAACAGAACTCTCAGTTCATCTTACCAGATGCCTGTACCTGATTTTTTAAAATCATGGTCAAATAGCATTTGGACTGTTACACTCATATATTATGGATCTTGCCAGGCTTTGAAAAATGTTTGAAACAAAGTAATGTCAATCAGGGCAGAGAATGAATAAACAAACTTGTCTTTCAGGATCTGTTTGATCCATGATGGTAGGAGTTGCCAGGGGCTGTGTTTGGTTGCTACATGACAAGAATCAAAAGCAACAGAGCACAGTGGCACAATTTATTGGGATGTCCTATGAAATAAAGCTCTTCAACAGAAGCTCAAGACACAATGTATCTGTAAATCTTTAAGGTGCTGCAGAAAGCTATTTTTGGGAGGGAGGGGAACCAGGCCTGTAGCTGTCAGGATCAACAGCAAGCAGGTCCAAACACACTCTTCAGGAAAAGTTATGCTTTATTGGAATACTGGTCTGTTGTCACTGCTACAGGTACATTGGTAGGAATAACGATTAGTGCAAGGGACTCACTACATATACTCTGATGCTTCAACTAGCTAAGCAAATGAATTTCAAGCACTCACGTGGGAATTCTCCCGGCGGGACATTACATCATGAACGGGAGACTCTCCCCACCCCCTGAGAGCAGAAATATTCACACCGATAGTGGAACTCAAGCCCTCCCTTCTCGTCAAGGTTGCGCTGATAGCGCTGTCTGGCTGAGCCAGTTCTCACGGATGAAGCGAGCCTCCCTTAAGTTACCCACGGCAGCAAAGCAAGCATGCGCGCATGCGCAAGGGTCGGGGATGAAGGTAAACAAAGAAAGCATGGCAGTTAGCTGACATCCTGCTCCTCCAAAACCAAATCAGCCTCGTCCTGGAATGCCCGGGAGACCTCCCAGTTTCCCCGGGAGACATCTATGGAATTCCCTCAAGAGGTCAGGGACTCTAATATCTTTTGCTTCCACCCATTCCCGGTGTTGGGGACCAAAATGCACCCATTCTACAAGATAGTACAAGCGTCCATGCTTCAGTTTAGAGTCCAAAGTCTCAGAGATCTCGTAGTGTTCTTCCCCCTCCACCAAGAGGGGGGGAGGTATCGCAGGTTCAGGGCGCCATCAATTAGGGCTTGGACAGGGCTTCAGAAGGCTGAAATGGAAAATTGGATGGACCTTTTTCCAGATTTTTAGGCAACGCAACAGTCACATCATTGATCAGCCTAGTCACTTTAAAAGGCCCGATGTACTTCCACGTTAATTTCCGACAGGATTGAGAGAGTCAAATTCTTAGTGGACACATACACAAGATCCCCAGGCTGCAGAGCCCAACCCTCCACCCTTTTCTTGTCAGCCTGGTGCTTGTAAGCTGCCTTGGCAGCTCCCAGTGTCTCACAGATTTTCGGCCATGATTCTATCAGCATTTTGCACCACTTCGCCGCGTCACCCCCCTTCCCTAATTCCGTGTTGAGGAAGGGAACCGGGGGACTGTCATAGCCCAGTGCAGTTTTAAATGGCGAAACACCCATGGAAGAATGATAAGCATTATGTTGCGCCAGCAGAGGCCAACTATATTTTAACGTGAGTGCTGGCCAGCTATACCGAGGTTGTGTCTACCGATAGAGACCCTGTAATGGAGACCACACGGGTGTTTTTCCAAAACAAAATAATCTTTTTACTGAAGGATTTCGAGTTCACACATACAAAATAGTCTCTCATTTCACATACACTCAAGATTCCTATAGAGTTACAGAAAGAATATAAAAATAGTTTATCAGTTACTTGGAGGTAGGTAGGTATACTTTGATTTATACTCGCTTGTGTCCAGAAGTCTTGTCTGTTGCAATGGAAGAATAGGGGATAAAAGAATTCCTAGGGATTTAAACTAACTCACACCTGCTAGAACCTGCTAACAAGATGTGGACCTCATTGGCTGCAGTCCAAGAGATCTTAAAGTAGACAAAAGGGTTGTGGTATGGGAAGCTGGGCTTAAGAGGTGGCAAAGAAGATAGAGGTTGTAGAGAAAAGGGTGGCTAGCAAAGACCTATGGTTGACCTAAGGTTTGGGTCTTTACTTTTATAGTGGAACCTCCAGGTGGGTGGCACCCTGCCAAGCTATAGTCCCACCTACTCACAAGTCCATCCCATGAACTACCTGATTGGTGAATGTAGAAAGGGGGAGGTGTCCCTATGGGTTGTGCCAATATTTGAAATACTATCCTCTATCTCATGAAATACCATTTGACTAGGTGTGAAGTCACTTCCTATTTCTCCTTTGAAGTACAAATGAATCTTGGCTCTCCCAGGCCAGTTTGGTATCGTCAACAGGAAACTGCCATACAGATGCAGATAAAGTCCATGCTCTACGTGGCATCTCGTCTTTGCAATAATGGGGGATCTTCTTCTCTGAGTTGTCGTTTTCTGCTAACAATGGCTAACATGTGCTTCATGATCCTCTTTGAACTGAATGTGTGCAAGCTTTATTAACATAAAATGCAGGCAAGTGGTTCCTATGTGAATTCTGTCTCACAGTAGGTAATTCAAACAGCTTTCTCTAGGCTCATGGCAGACAAGTGTGTGCACAGTCCATTTATTGTGTGTGTAGCAGATATAAATAATAAATAAGTTTATTTCTCAACAATTATTATAACAGAATTCAGCCAAGGGCAGCAAGTCAACCCAATTGTCTTGTTGAAAGTTTGTGAAACAATGCAAATATTGCTCCAGGGTTTGATTAACCCGTTCTGATTGGCCGTCAGTTTCTGGGTGGTAAGCACTGCTTAAGGCACGTTCCACCCCCATAAGGTCCATGAGCTCCCCCCAAAACTTCGAAACAAATTGAGATCCGTGGTCCGTCATTATCTTGGTTGGTAACATGTGAAGCCTGAAGACATGTTGGAGGAAGGCTTTCGCTAATGATCAGGCTGTTGGCACATTGGGAAACGAAATGAAATGAGCTTGCTTGGAAAACAGGTCCACGACTACCCTAATTACAGTCATGGACTTGCTAGGTGGTAAATCCATGATAAAATCCATCGAAATTACTTTTCATGGTCTACTGGGAGTTGGCAGTGGCTTTAATAACCGTGGGGTTTTTCCAGGTCGGGGCTTATACATAATGCAGGTTTGACAAGAGTGTACAAACAGGGATAGATCCTTGAGCATGTGCGGCCACCAGAACTGGCGCTGTAAAAGATGCAGTGATTTTTCAAATCCCAAATGGCCAGCCAGCTTAGATCCATGCACCGCAGCTAACATGTCCCCCCTCAGCAGTTGTAGAACAAACATTTTATTTCCTTTATACCAGCAGCCATTGTCCCACATTTCCAAATCCCCCACCACCCTAATTTTCTCCCGGTCAGACAGAGAGGGCGGAGGCAAACTTTCCCTCCCAGGAGGGGGAAAGGGGGAGGCTGTTCTTCACCTGCCGTTGTGTTGTCACTTCTCAACCCAACTGGGAGGGAGTAAACATTGAGTCCAGGACCTCCTCCCATTGGCTCTCGTGTTGCGGGAGGTGGGACAAAGCATCCGCCAGGGAGTTTGATTTGCCTGGGAAATGGTGCAACGTGAACTGAAACTTTGAGAAAAAATCAGCCCACCGAAGCTGCTTGGCGTTCAGGTTGCGAGGGGTGCGCAGTACTTTGAGGGTTTTATGATCAGTCCAAACAGCACACGAACCCCCTCCAACCAATGTCTCCACGTGGTGAGCGCCAGCTAGATTGCACCTGCCTCTTTATCCCATACTGACCAGTTCCTTTCTGTGTCATTAAATTTGCGGGACACATATGCCAAGGGATGGAGCTTGCCATCTGCCCCCCTTGCAAGAATCACCCCTCCCACGGCAACATCTGACGCATCGATGTGGACCACAAATTTTTTTGTTTCATCCGGGTGCGCTAACACTGGTTCTGTAGTAAACAGCCTTTAAGCGATTGAACGCTTCCTGGCATTCGGGAGTCCATGCCAGCTTTGCGCCAGGCTTAGTAGCTTCCGGCCCCTTCCCTTTGGTTTTCAATAAGTTAGTCAGGGGCAAGCTCACTTGGGCAAAGTTCGGTAGAAAATTTCTATGGAAATAGCAAATCCTAGGAAACTTTGAAGCTGCCAGCGAGTTTTGGGAGCTTCCCACCCCAGCACATCTTTCACCTTCCCCCTGTCCATCTCTATCCCCCTTTGGGAGATGTGATAACCGGAAAATCAATCTCAGTCTTATGGAACTCACATTTTGATAGTTTGGCAAAAAGTTTGTGCTTGTGTAATGTCTGCAGCACCTCTCTCACCAACTGCACATGAGAGGTTTTGTTGGGGGAGTACAGTAAAATGTCGTCCGAGTACACAAGGACCCCCTTGAACAGGTGCTTGTGAAGCACTTCATTTATTAGGTTCATAAAAACTCCTGGAGCGCCCTGGTGGCCAAATGGCATCACTAGGTACTCGAACTGGCCCAGGGAGGTGTTGAAAGCTGTCTTGTATTCATCCCCCTCCCATATGCGCACCCGGAAATACGCATCTCGCAAGTCAAGTTTAGAAAAGATTTTTCCCTTAGCAACTTCAGCCAAGAGATCTTTGATCAACAGCATAGGGTAGGTATTCGTGGAAGAGACTGCATTCAATCCACGATAGTGGCTTCCAGCTGCCGGGCCCCGCCAGTCTCCCCCCACCTCCTTCACCCTCTGCTGGTGTCCTCCCCTCTGCCCACCTCGGCTCCAGTGGTGTGGCCTGAGTGGCTTCCAGCTGCTGGGCCCCGCCAATCTCCCCCCCATCTCCTTCCCTCCTCCTCCAGCTCCAGCGGCCGGTCTCCTCTGTTACCCGAACCGGACCGGAACCGGTTCTGGGAGCCCGGATTGGCTCTGAGTACAGAGGCGGGCGGTGCGTGAGTTATAAACCCGTGTATACAGAGTTCGGATTTGACACGTGTCGAAATCCCACTATGTCCCAGGAAGACAGACAACAGCTAGGGTTAAAATCAAGTTGTCTTTACTAAAGCAATTGTTCAGACATACCAAAAACAGATGCGCACAAATTCACACAAGCTCCTCAGTTACAATAGGGTAAGAAAACATTAAGCATGAAAAATAACAAAAGCATCAAACAAAGGGGATGACTCTAAGGTATACGGTCATACTCATCTGAGATCCACAACTGAGGGAAGAAATCTTCTCCTCCAAGACGGGCAGCCAAGGCAACAGCGGGTGGACTCTAGGCACACAAAGACTGGGACCAGCCACAGCCACGTGTGCGCTCCCTGGTCGCGACTCCGGGGAACTTAAGAGTTACCTGCAGCACCTTAGTGCAACTAGGGGTAAGGGTGAGCTAGCCGGAGAACAAAGGATTGTTTCTCCTTTTAAGAGCTCCCTTTCGGGGCAGTCTCTGTCTACCATAAAACTTATGTTACGTCCTCTACTCCTAGGCTATAGGTTGGGCAGGGGTGACGTCCTACAAAGAGGGGTAGTGGGTAATATGCAGATTCTTCTATCCTACATCAAAGCGGGGCCATTTGGTGATGGTTGCACCTCCGTCTCCTTGGCAACTCCTTTGCTGCTGCCAGATGTTGGGTACCCAAGCCATAAAAGATGTTGTCTCTTTGATGCCAAGCCAGATAACGAGGTGGAATTGTACTCCTTCCCACCGTCCATCACTGCTGGTCAGCTCTGTTGCTCATCCAAGCGTCTCTCTGTGTACCCCAAATGGTGACCTCGTTGGTACTGGGGCACATTGCAACATTCCAGAGCAGGCATCTGCTTTTGACCAGGGTGCAGTGGAAATTTCCATGGCAAGCAAGATACTTGATGGCAGGCATCCCTGTCAGGCCCCCACCGTGGGCGACCTCGGGGTGCAAGGCCTGCCATTGCAGTCTATAGCAACACACACACACATAGCAATGAGCCTCTGGCTCTCAAAAACACAGATATTCATACAGGTAAGCAACATATCATAAGCACAATACAGGCAATATGCAAATGCAAATGGTCACATAGTAACACCTCCTCCTCTCCTCCACCTTGGCTCCGGTGGCGAGGCCTAAGCGGCTTCCAGCCGCTGGCCCACTACAGAGTTCCCAGAGTGTTCCCTGTGCATGCCCAAAACAACCATTTTTGGATAGCCGAATAAATGGCCCACTTGCTAACCAGGTGAAAAAATATCTGGAGAACACAGATATATATATATTTTTTTGGATTTTTTGGGCTCAGTTTAGCTGAATGCACACTAGGGTTACCAAATGCCGGCGGGGGATCTGCAGCTCTTTACAGGATCCCTGCCGCGGGGGACGGCGATACGCGGTGCACCTGCCGTCGCCAGGATATGACGCTACGTGTCGCTCTGGCAACGGGACTCCAAACAGCCCTGTTGCCAGAGCGACGCGTAGCGTCACATCCTGGCAACGGCGGGGGCACCGCGTATCACCGTCCCCCGCGGCAAGGATCCTGTAAAGAGCTGCAGATCCCCCACCGGCATTTGGTAAGCCTAATGCACACCCCTAAACTGGACTGCCCCAAAGAGCCTGCAAAGTAGCCGATCCTGTGGGGAGAACTCTCCCTGCAGGCTTAACTGGGGTCTCTTTGGCAGTTGAACTGTTCAAAAGAGCCCCAGCTGGGCCAGCGGGGAGAGTACCCCCCCCCCCGGCTGTTTTGCAGGACTACAAAAGAATGCCCAAAAGCAGCTAAGCGGCAGGTGCAATCTTCTCCAGCCTCTCATCTGTTGTTCTGGGTTTGCTGGTAAATATATCTGGGATTTTGCAGGGGATGTTTTTCAGTTCTCCCAAAAACTTCTGGATACATTTGGGATGCCAAAATATACCTGAAAAATACTGATAAGGTGTTTTTCGGGTATATTTTCAGTGCTGGTAGACCTGAATGCAGACCCCTAGTAGAAACATCTACTTTTTTGTCTCACCATAATCTCTGATGAAATCAATTTTGCAGGTTTTTTCACACTGCCAACTATACCCTGGAACTGGGAACGCTGAAATTATCACCCAGAAATGTGGTTGATTAACTCTGCTTCTTCCAGATGGTGATACTGCTGGAACAATTGTATCTGCTTGTTCCAGGAAAATGGTCGTTTGTTCTGCTCATTATAAAAGTAGCAAGGAGTGAGATCAGAAGTAGGGGGAGGAATTGCAACTATCAGTACAGTAGGGGAATGTGTAAGAGTCCAGCATAATTTTAGCAACATTCATAGTGCACTCCTGTGCCTGTAGTTTTCTCTTTAATTCTCTTCATTTTCTTCTTCATGCAGAGCTAGTGGTGTCTAAAGAATGCTGATGGGTTATAAGAGGACTCAGCATAGCCAAGCAGTCCCCTAAGATGAAAAGCTGTTTCAGGGGCTGTGATTCAGATGGGAGTGCCACAAAAGAAGGAAGTCCGGGAGGTGCCTTCCTTTTTTGCTTCCTAGCTGGGTTTGTAACTGCAGTGGCTGTTCCTGGGGTGCCATTGTAAAGATTATTTGTTTCAGGATGAGGTGGAAGGAGCTTTTCTTGGATACAGCCTGCCAGGAAATGAACCCATCTACATCCCTCAAATGTATGAATGGGCTCCAGGAAAAGCTCTCGTGAGCATGGCATTGGGGTCACTGACTTAGGTAGTCCCTCATTGCTAGGGCTGCCGACCTTCAGGTGGTTCAAGCCACAAATGGACCACAGTGACAAACCAAAGGTTGCAACCCACCAATGTTCACTGTGAAAAAATGATTCTAGTCCAGTTACAGTCCACCAATATGCTTCTTCTTTTTTCCTTTATTTTACGTCATGCAGTGCTGCTGCTGCTTCCAAAAAACTGCCATGCGACTACAGATTTCCTGGGTAAACAATCTGTTTTCCTCAATGCTTCGTCAGGTCGCTTTATACTTGGAGCGAATGCTCAGCATCTCCTACTCAGAATTAATCTTGTATTTTCCTTAGGCATCTGCTGACAAGTTTAATTCTGAGTAGGAGACATAGAGCATTGGGTCCAAGTATAAAGTGACCTGACGAAGCATTGTGACACCCCTGAAGGTGGGGGAGAATGCTGTCAGAATGCTAAAGGATATTCCATTTGAAGTAAGACAACGCAGAAAGAAATACAAAGAACTTGTGTTTTTCCTCCAAACAAACTCAATTGGATATAAATGGCTGTTTCCAGAAGGAGTAATATTCAAGATCAAGGAGAAGAAGGTCAAGATTGACTCTGTTCTTAAAGCTCAAGAGTTTCTAAAGAAGCAGCTGGGAAGGCGAGAGGACGAGAAAAAATAAGAGGACAATAAGTCCAGTGGAGAGCTGGAAACTGGTTCGTCTGGTGAGGACTCTTTGTCTGAGCAGGGGGCATGAGCCCCAAAAAGTTCCTACAAACTGCGGAAGAGAGAGAAGAAGTAAAGGCTGAAGGACTCTGAATTGTGCCTTTGAGAACTTGGGTTCTAGGGGATGATGGGGGGCACTGTTATTGGGCAATTAAATGTAACTGGGGATGGTTAAAAGGGTTAAAAGATTGACACAGTTCATAAGAAGTACAAAGATGAAAAGTCTGAATGAAGTATAAAAAGCTAGTTGGAGATCTCCTCTCTTGGGTTTCTAGTTAGTAGAGGGTTCTTTACTTTCTCCCTTATGTGTAGCTTTCCCTTTCCCTTTTTTCTGTTCTAGTTTTTGTAGTGTTTAAAAAATTAATAAAAAATCCCCTCCGGGGGCTTTAAAAAAACAAATATTGGTGGGTTGTGACCTTCAGGTAGTGGCTGGAGATCGCCACTACTACAACTGATCTCCAGGAGACAGATCACTTCACCTGAATAAAATGGCTGCTTTGGAAGGTGGATTCTATAGCATTAAAGTCCCTTCCCTCCACAAACCTTGCCCTCCTCAGGCACTCCCCCCCCCAAATCTCCAGGTATTTCCCAACCTGGAGCTGACAACTCTACTCATTGCATTCTAAGAGGCATTTTAATTGACTCATTTTCCAGATTAGGTCACATCAATGGATATTCAAGTCAAGGCAACTGACAGGATTTCACAGGAACCTATTTATCCAGCACTTTTCGAAGAAGTTAGCTTGGTAACTTCACGGTAAATTTACATGGGGGGGCCCTTGTAATAATTATGCACGTTAGTACCATGCCTGTGCAACTCAGACTGGAGGCAAACGCTCAGGGCTGGCAACCCTAGTGGGTCCCAGCATCTACTCTACATTTAATTGTACAGAACAGGAACATTAAAGTAGAAGCAAATCCAAAGGGGTGGTGTCGCAGTCAGTGGCTAGGAAGGTTCACGACTGGCTGCCACCACTCTGGTGTGGGTCTCCTTGGGAGGGCCCAGAGCACCCACCCTACCTTTTGTTACAGTACTTTAACAACAGGTTTCTCCTTTGTATGTGACCAAATGAGGCGTGATGACCCAGGCAGAGTAACAACTAGTTTTATTACTAGATTGAATAACAACTTTAGATCAATAACAAGCAGGAAAAATAAACAAAGTAAAGGAAGGTAAATCAGTAAAATAATAAATCCTAGCACATCTGCCTACACAGTCCTAGCCTTCCCTAGGTAGTTGTTCACAGTCTAACCCCTTTTTGGATGAAGGATCCCTCTGTCTGCAGCAGCCTCACAAGCCTTGCTCCCTGAGTGAGAACACCCTTCCACCCTGAGCAAGGCCTTTTATCTCCTCTTCCCAGGCACCACCCTTTGTTTCCCTGTTTTTCCCTCCAAAATCTCCTGTTACCCAATCACAGGGTCCAGAGGGAACCTGGATAATTAGGGTTGCCAAGTCTATCTTCGCCGGGAGCAGGGGGCTCCTGGCCGGCGTCTTGTGGGCGCGCGCGCGACGCACACTCGCGCTGCACACACGTCACCTGGAAGTGACGGGAGGACGCCAGACACGCTGGGGGCGGGGCCACGGCCATACAAGGGAAAACCATAGTTTTCCTTTGTATGGCCGTGGCCCCACCCCCAGCGTGCCCGGGTCACTTCCAGGTGACACGCACGTCGGGGTGGAGTTCCCCCTGGGGCCCAATCCGGCACCGCCGGGGAACGGGCCTCTGGGGCGGGGGTTTCCCGGTATTTCCAGTTAAAAAGGTCCAGACAGTAGGTAATCTGAAAGACCTCTGCCTGAAACCCTGGAGAGCCACTGCCAGTCCGAGTAACAACACTGCCCTTGCTAACCAAAGGTCTGACTCAGTATAAGGCAGGGTGTTTATGGTTCCCAAGTACTTACCATGATCCAGCGGGGAAAACATCCTCCCTGGCCGGACCATTCTTCCCTGTAACACAGCATGCCGTCACCAGGAAGTGACGCTGGGTGACGCTCTGGCAATGGGGCTGAAAACTCAATGGTACCATCTAGTTTTGAGCCCCATTGCCAAAGCGTCACCCAGCGTCACTTCCTGGTGACGGCATGGTGTGGCTGTCTGTTGTCCCCGCAGGAATGATCCTGCGAAGACGTCTGTGTCCCCCGCCGAATCACGGTAAGTACTTGGGAAGCCTGTTCAGTCCTGCAGTACAAATCTCTAAAGTTCTCTGCTCCAGTCCTTGGTTCTCTTTTTCCAGCTTTCCAGCAGGCTGTTCCTCCTTGTTGGCCTGTTCCTCCAGCCAGCCTGCTTCTGACTGACTAGGCCCACCAACCCTCTCCCTACTCCCCTTTGGAAAGAAGAAAGCCGGCCTTTCCAGAGCCAGGGCTGTTGGGAGATGTAGTCCCTCTGAAATTCCATTACACTACTTCCCCATCTGAAAAAAAAGATGCATCCTCGCATCCAAACTACGCAAAGTGGTAATCATTATAACAGCAGGAAATTCTGTGTACTCGCTGTGATGATCTGAGTTCATTTGCCCTAATATCTTTGATTTCCTGATCCACCAGGTTCTTGCCTTCCAATTGTCTTTCCTCAAATGAAACAGAATCTCCCATCAGTGGAACACATACATACGGTGTTTCAGCTTCAGAATCTGTTTCCTCTGTAATACCTGTTCTTGGATACAAACATCTACCACCCCCACTCTTATTGCAGTTGTTGTTTTTGTTGTCTTAGAACACTGTTCTGCTTTTCTGTAGGATCTGGGCTGAAGCATGGCTTGAGTTCATTATAGTGCATAATATAAGAATTCCCACCTAGAACTGGTGATAGTTTGTATAGCACTTCTGACATTCTACTTATTACCCTGTGTAATGATTCCATTTTTGGTGTTTGTGTTTCTTTAAATGTTTAGTGTGACTGCAGTAATGTAAGGAGAGTGATAGAGGGAGACAAGTGTGATGTGATTGGCTGATGACTGAGAGTGTGGGAGGAGAGATGTCTCAGAGGTGATTCTGTGTGCTGGAAGAGACGTGTGTGTGAGTCTGTGTGACAGAGGAAGCAGTTGGAGCTTAGTTCAGCCTGTATGGCTATATGAGCAAGAGAGTAGCCTGTGTGGCTATATATGAGCCAGAGAGTTCAGCCTGTGTGGCTATATGTATGAAAGAGGGATAAGCTGCCCGTCAGAGTTGAATTTTGATGTATGAGACACTGTCTGCCAAGCTTTGTCAGTTATATTTTCTTTCTTCAACAACAGTTCAAAAATACCCAGAAACCTATTTTGTTCTTTAATAAACAAATCATTATTTGTTTAAACTTATCCCAGCAATCAGAACAGTCCTTCCTCAGTGCCACATAGTCCTCTGAAGCGCCCAGACCCTAAGTCATTCTACCAAAATAGAGATATTTAGAATTTTTCATTCCTGGTGGCAGCGGAAATCTACTAAGCATGTACACAGAGTGTGTTTAAAGGAGAAACAATCTCCCCAATAAGCAAGGATGCCACATCTTGTATGGGCCTTTGAACTTCTGCTGCAATTTAGTACTTAGACACTTCCTTTTTCTGTGGTCTCCAATTCAGACCAACTATCCCTCTTGATAAGTCTGAATAGTTGCACACAGATCATACTGCTCCTTTTGTCTCTGGGTAGCTTTACTTAGGTGAAGCTTTACTGCTTGCCCTACAGTGCTAAGAATATTTGCCAAAGCTGTTAGTATAATGTTCTGATACATCTGCTCCATTAAGCAGTTCCACTAGAAGAGTGCTCTCTTGGCCAAACATTATCATATATGGTGAATCCTGTAGATGACTGCACACTAGATCTATAAACCATCATGACATACAGAAGTTAGTAGTCCCAGTTTTTTCAATTGGCTTCCACAAAGGATGACAACATGGTTGTTAGCATGTGGTTCAAGTGCTCTACAACTCCATCAGTCTGTGGGTGGTAGGATATGTGTCTGTCTGTCTGTCTGTCTGTCTGTCTATCTATCTATCTGAAATCGTAAAATCAACGTCCAGCTCAAAGCCCTGGACCTAGAAGCACAAAATTCGGGGAGAGCACTCCTGCCATGATGTAGATGCTCACTAAGAAGGGATTTTTAGACATTCGACCCCTAATGGGGTCAAAAGGGGTAAAATGTGCTCCCCCATGCTTCCTATGTGGCTGTCAGGCTGCTGCCTCCTTGCACCCCCCACTCTCTGATTGGTCAGCTGCAGAGCTCAGTGTTCTGAGGTTAAAAAAAAACAGTTACAGGAGCCTGCAGAGAGCTAATGACAGTTGAGGAAATCAGGAATGATCAACAACCACCTGTGAGGTGCAGCAATGCTGCTGGCCCAGCCTCCCCCATGGCTTCAAACACACTCCCCCCCTACACCTGACAGGCAGCTGTCTGTCAGGTGCAGCAGTGGGTGCAGGGGGCTTAAAGCCATCAGGGAGCCTGCCCCAGCAGTAATGTCTTAGCAATTCTGCTGGCCCAACCTCCAGAGTGGCTTGCAATACCTCCCCCCTTCTACACTGGATAGGCAGCTGCCTGTCAGGTGTAAGAGAGGGGGTAGGATGCTTACAGCTGTTGGGGCAGCAGGATTGCCTTAGCGCTGCTGCTGGCCCAGCTTCCCTGATGCCTTTAAACACATTCCCCCCAACACCAGACAGGCAGGTGTCTGTCAGGTGTAGGAGCAGGGCATCAGGGAGGCCACCTGAGCAGAAACACCTTAGCAATGCTGCTGGACCAGCCTCCCCAATGGCATTAGACACCCCCCCACCCACTATGGAAATATACCCCAAATTTGTAGAAAAGTGGCTTCCTGTATTAGCTTATTTAACTTCTCACAATGTGGGTTTTAGAAAATTGGTTCATATGAACTTGCTTAATATCTGATTGCTCAGATGTTGTTTCGAATATATAGTTGTGTCCCTCTTCTTAAATGCAACATAAATGAGAAGCATTTTTGTAAAGAAAAAAAGGGGTATGCCCTGTACCCCCCCAAATTATGTATGTATTATTATTATTATTTGTTATATTTATGAATCATCCCACCCCTGCTACTACAGGGCTCTGGGCAATGTACAACCAGAGATAAAACAAGATAAAATTAATTTAAAACATTAGTACAATATTAAAGGCAATCAGATGGCAAATAACCAATCCTCATTCCAACTCCCACTGCCGGCTACTTCATGGACCGGGAGGAGGAGGGCAGAATAGATGTAAACAACAGGGAATGGGAAGGGTGCCAGCCAAGATGAAACCGTCGCTGTCCTCAACCAAAATTCAATGCCGAGGCCAAACCCCTGCACCAAGAAACCCAAAATAAGGTGAGTGCATTCCAACCATGTTGTCAACCCCCAGTACGAAGAGATTTCCGAGAAACCTGACCCTTAAGGGGGTAGAAAAGGGGCAAAGTATGTTCCCCCAATTGTTTTCCATGTGCCTGGCAGGCCGCTGCCTCCTTGCCCCCCCTTTAATTGGTCAACTGTGTAGCTCAGAGTTCTGAGGTAAAACCTGCCTGCTTGCACCCACCTCCCTCTGATTGCTCAGCTGTGGATCTCAATGTTCTGAGGTAAAAACACAGTTAAAAGAGACTGCAGACAGCCGAGGGCAGTTACTGAAATCAGCAATTCATGAATCCTGAATAGACATTTCTCATAACAGCCAGCATGGCAATTGAGTTTATGAATATTCATAGGGAGATAGTAAAGGACCTTTTTAGGAGCCATTTTGATGCGTGCCTTCTTCATGAACCTGAAGAAATGTCCACCACATTACCACTCCTTCAGACCAACTCCCCCTCACACCTCGACCTCTTACTGCCCCCAAGAATGCTCCTGGCAAACGTTGAACCAGATACAACAACACTACAAGGAAGAGGTAACTTAGGAACGTGGCAAAGACATTTGCACATAGTACTTCTGAGGTACACTGAGCTGCACTGGCCAAGTACAAGCAAGATCACCCTGAGGTGCTCAGAACAACACATCTCCATATGAGCCAAACAGTGTGGTCTACAGAGAGGTCCTTCAGTAGAGGGGGGAAAAAACTAGTGTGTGTATCTCACTAAATTTTTTTACATTACAATCTTCTCCATTAGAGTTCCTACAACAAATGTTATATTTCAAACTTCACATCATCAGTATTATAACTGGATTTACAGAACTTAAATACCGTAGCGAAGCACAGTATACTGTAGGGATTGTAATGGAATCTTGGGATTGTATTGTTCTTGGGAACCCCTCGTCCCTCAAGAGCAGCACTTTGGGGATCAATTTGTAGGTACTCTGAATTATACATTATTCTTCATTTTTGGTTCATCAGGGAATTTTTACAGAATATTTAAACCTTTTAAATTTCCTTATTTTGTCAAGATATGTTATTTTACTTTAACCAGCAGGAGTCACCCTTTTATAATACAAGTTCTGCATTTTTAATTGACCCTTTTAATTAGCTTCTTTAACTGACATGCTCATGATAAATGTCTTTTGTTTTGGTTGGACTTTCCACACACCTGGTCAGCTCTTGATCATTTTCTAATGTTTTGCTTGTTAGTAGTTATGGATCTTTGCTAGGTTAGTTCTGAGGGTCTTAAACAAGCACCCCTCTGCTTTTAAAAAGTAAACTTGGTAGCAGAAATTAATATTTTTGCTAGCTGCTCTCTTTACAAATATTTTATACCATAATCTTGGTAAATGTTCAGCTTTACACAAAATATAAAGTCTAAAAAACACACACACAAATCAGAAGAGGGTTTCTCTGTTACAGTATATAGCTGTCCTCTGTTTTACCCCAATTTTAGGCTTTGCTAACAACATCTTGATTAATTCCTTTGAAGTAAAAGGCTTCCACCATTAGCAGTGGGCTCTCTGCCATCAAAACTCCCTTCACTGGCATTAGTTAAAGCTTTCGCAAACAAAGTATTTTCTATTTAAAAGCTGCAAAAGGCAAATATATAGATATTGCTTATAAATGCCAATAGTTCAATATTGATATGTTAAAACACTCTAGGCTTATTTAAAATTACTAAAAATCAGAAGCTGAAATGAACTTCTGAACTCACTCTTTGAAGTAGAGAGGTTCTCATAAATCTTCACTTATGACAGGTCTTGACTAGGATGGCTCATCTCAGTCCAATTAAAAAAGTGACATAAAACCACCTGGCCCTATTAAAACTGAAGCACTCCTAGTTGGAAAAAACTGTTCTGTTGTCAATTAAAGTGATTTAAAACACCTGTTTTTATAATGCTGTTTATAAAACTGTTTGTTAATTCTCCAGGTGAGCCCCAAAGAATCTCTCCCAAAGGTTCCTAGAAATCAACAATAATCAATAGAAAATCACTTGAACCTTTGAATTGTCCTCTACAACAGGAAACCCATTTGGATAAGATGCCTAAGAGAACCAAGGACAAAGAATGTCCTTGAACAGTGGAAACATATTTCAGAGAATGTGAAGTTTTCATAAGCTGCAGCTGAAAGATATTTTGCCTTCTGCCACATGAATACAAAATGCTTCCTTTTTACTTAGTTGTTGTGCAGAAAGAGCACATTCCGGGTCATTCCCCAGCAGTGAAAACTATTATTTTCTTGAAAATGCATTTGTAGTTCTTCTGAAATTATATCTTGATCATTTGATTGAAAAGTTTCAGACTGTGTTCTGAATAATTCTGATGCTCCTTTAGGGGAATGTGACTAGCAGCTGTAATCACTGGACTACACTGGATTTCCAGTAGAAATATAAAAGGGACTTAAACTGCAATCTTCCACAGAGTTATGCCTTCTAAGCCCATTGACTTTGACAGGTATAGAAAAGTGTTACTTTGCAAAGAATGGTACTGCTAAGGAATAGCTTAGTCTTCATATGTTTAATAGCCATTAGAAAAGTTCTTTTTTAATAAAACGACAGGATTGACATAGTGTTACATTTGTGCTAGGCTTAAGGTTGCTAGCTCTGGGTTGGGAAAAACCTGGAGATTTTGGGGCCAGAACCTGAGGAGGGCAGGTTTTGGGTAGGAGAGGGACTTCAATGGGGTATAATGCCATAGAGTCCACCTTCCAAAGCAGCCATTTTCTCCAGGTGAATTGATCACGGTCTCCTGGAGATCAATTGTAATAATTGGAGATCTCCAGCCACCACCTGGAGCTTGGCAACCCTATTTATACTGTTTGAGATTTGGGAATGTTTTTGAGGGATAAATCAGATTTCTTTACTAGGCAAACTGGTCATGACCATTTCAAATAGGTCACCTTGTGGTGTCTGACTGTCCATGTCCTGTTTAGACTTTTATGGCAATGCCTTCACAATGAAGATGGCTCACTTCACCCTGTTCTCTGATTCTTCTGCTTTTCATAGACCCTTCTTGCTGGGAATACATGCCCTAAATTAGGTATCCCCAACCTTCTTGAGCCTCTGGACACTTTTGGCATTTTGAGAACATTGTGTGGGCACTACCACTAAATGGCTGACATGGAGGCTGGGGCCAATCACCAACTATTGTGAGGTTCCAAGTCAAGCATCATCCTATCATGAACACTGCTCTTTTTGAATGGGTGCTCTCTCTTGGGCTTTTCTGAAACATTTCCTACTACAATGAAGAGGAAAGTCAGGGCTGGCTCTTTGCAGAGCAAGTGCCAGGCAAGGTATGTGTGGCTGCCATGGATTCTGTGGGCACCATGTTGGGGATCACTGCCCTAAACAGCCCTTAGAGTCTTCTGGCTGGGTTCTGCTGCTTTAAACTAGCCAAGCTAGTCAAGCAGCACCTTAAGTTTTATCTTTCTCTCTCATTCCACTGTCTTAAAAAAACAACACTCTGGTAACCAGCTTGTTGGAGGCCTTAGGGAAGAGTCACATAAATGTGCAACAATGTTTTTCTTAATGTTCTCAGACCAGCTGTTTTGTAAAAATGAGACTTCGAATGCTCGCTCAGCTGCGGAGGTCTGCTGGCCTTACTAGACTTCTATCATAATTATTCTTTAATATGCTGTGGTCCTTACTTAATCATTCTCCTGGAAAATCGATTTTGACATACTGCTAAAGAAACAATAATCAAAATCCTCTCATTTCTGCAGTAGTAAAGGCACAGGTTCCCAGCCTGGTAATTTTTGCCATCTCCCTTTTGGACTCTGACAAAAAGAAAAAAGAAAAAAAGAAAAAAGTGAAAGGCAGTGGTTTTTTTATCCTCTAGAGGGCAGAAGTGTAACAGCAAACAGTCTGTGAACAGTCATTGGGAGCCACTTCACAGAATCCGAGACAAGTAATGATGGGTGGGTAGAAAGCATGACAACAGTCTTTTCAGAATAGATCGCATAAGCCAATGCTTCAAAATCATAAACCGTACAGCCTATACAACCTATATTGCAGGCAACTCTTTTCAAAATAAGATTCTTATTAAGGTTTGTGGTGTGAAAAGCAAAGAGAATGTATGAATGGGGGAAATGTATGAAACTGGAATAGCGTGGAAAAATCTCAGTCTAGATATAAAGACATGCATTGCAGAGCAAAATTATTGTTGACAATTTTGATGCTAAGATCTTGGCATATTTCTCTTTGGAAATATTAGCTTTTGAAACTGGATTACAGGATGCTTAGAGGCAACTGGATGTATTCTGATAACACACACTAAAGTCTTGTTATACTCCCTTCAATACCCTCACAAACACTATCAATACCTTGCATTGTAGGAACAAGAGTTTGGAAGATTCAAGGTCCTGATGGGCTTTGAACTTATGGATTTTTGAGCAACCCGTTGAAAATGAGGACAGTCTTGTTTTTAATAGTCCATCCATTCTCCACCAAAAAGAATGGGATGTCAAGCAGCTCAGTGTGACCACAGCATAATCACAAGAATCTAGTTTTAACGATTAAATGTGGCATTTGAAAATAGATCACTGATAAACTGTCTTCAATGGAAAACATCAATTTACTCAAAGTGGTGAATATAACCTGTGATTCATAGTTCCCATAGCTGCTTATGAGAAATAACTCATGATGATTATATATACAAGCCAACTCTGTCTATAACAAGTTTCCCCCCCCTTCTGAACCCAGATCCTAAAATAGCACTAAGCCATAATGAACACATCACTGATGCGTATACGGTGGGGGGAAGAAAAGGGGTTTAGTATGTACCTGAGAAGCTTTCAGTTCCTGCAGTTATTGCTTATATCTGGCAACTGGTTTTCATGAGGCTGGGGATGTCCAAATATGTGTTGCCCCGTGGCCTCATATTTTCAAGTGACAGACCAGCAGTGTCTTGGGCTCCTTGGCTATATGTGCTGTGCAATACTTGTGTTCATTTTTTTTGGCCAGCACTGTTCTGAAAGTGATCTTGGTTGGATTTCATTTGGATATTTTAAAACATAAGTCAGCTGGGTACTTTTCAGCACGGTAGTCAAGGAACATATCAAGTATTGTTCTACATAACTCCCAAAGCACTAAATAGTCTAGGTGGTCTGGGGTCAATAAAGTCTACTGAAACTAGATATAGTATAAGAGAGCTAAGTTCAAAACCAGTAGCACCAGGGGAGGAGCTGTGGCTCAGTGGTAGAGCATCTGCTTGGTAGAAGGTCCGAGGTTCAATCCAGTTAAAAGTAACAGACAGTAGAGAGCCACTGTCAGTCTGAGTAGACAATACTAACTTTAACAGGCCAAAGGTCTGATTCATTAGTTTTATGTGTTCACTTTAGAAAAGAACAAGATTTTTGGGGTGTGAGCTTTGAAAGTCAAAGCTCCCTTCATCAGACATGAGTAGGAATGGAGATCCAACCCCTCCTCAAACCCCACCCTCTCCAGGCTCCACCCCTCAAATCCCCAGGAATTTGCCAACCTGGAGTTAGCAACCCCATTTCCTTCCCAGCTAACCATCAACCTACCATTATCTGCCCCTCTGACTTCAGCTGGCTTCTGCGCTCCCTCCTGCAGAGCAGTTGTAATTCTGAGTGTTCTCCAGCCCTCACCTGGAGATTTGCAACAATGGTTCCCCATGAGGGACTGGATGGTTTGGAGGTTGGAGTCTATGGCATTGTACCTGTCTAAGGTCCCACCTCTCCTCAAACCTCACACTCTCCAGGCTCCACCCCTCATATCGCCATGAATTTCCCAACCTGGAGTTGGCAACCATATCTCCCTCCCAGCCAATTGTCATCCTACCGTTATCTGCCCCCCTGACTTCAGCTTTCCATCTCCTCCCCCCTCCCTGCAGCCTCTACCTAGGAAAAGAACGGTTTTTCTCCCCAGTGGGGACCAAAGCAGCTCACATAATTCTCCTCTTGTTGTTGTTGATCTTCACAACAACCCTGTGAGGTAGATTAGGCTGAAAGGCTGACTGGCCTGAAATCTCCCACTCAGCTTCCACAGCAAGAACCTGGGTCTGGCAGACCCTGCTCTGAAGTGCTAACTGCTATGCTACAGTGGCTGTCCTATCTGACAGCCAGTTTGGAGTAGTGGTTAAGAGCATGGACTCTAATCTGGGAGAACCGGGTTTGATTCCCCACCCCTTCACATGCAGCTGCTGATGTGACCTTGGGTCAGTCATAAGTTCTTTCAGAGCTGTTCTCTCAAGAGCAGTTCTCAAGAGAGCTCTCTCTGTCCTACCTACCTCACAGGCAGTGTTCCCTCTAAGCTGAGTTAGTGTGAGCTAGCTCACAGTTTTTTAGCATCCAGCTCACAGTTATTTAGCATCCAGCTCACAGATTTTTGCCTTAGCTCAGGAAGGATGGCTCCAGAGCAAACTAATTTATGCAGAAACCAAATCACTCACTCACAACTTTAATACCAGTAGCTCACAAAGTAGAATTTTTGCTCACAAGACTCCACAGCTTAGAGGGAGCATTGCTCACAGGGTGTCTGTTGTGGGGAAGGGGAAGGGGAAGGGAAAGGGA
>NW_015169173.1:1605148-1612686 GCF_001447785.1 Gekko japonicus
TCTTGGTGCTTGGGGGGGGGTCAACAGTGAGAGGGCTTCTAATGTCCTGGCCCCACTGGTGGACCTCCTGATGGCACTGGTATTTCTGGCCACTGTGTGATACAGAGTGTTGGACTGGATGGGCCTCTGGCCTGATCCAACATTGGCATCTCTTACGTTCTTATTATGTTCTTAGGAGCAAGCAGCCAGGCCTAGTTGTCATGCCAGTCAGGTGTCATCCAGTCACCCAGAGGGCACTGCCAGACTTCAGGTAGCCAACCTCCAGGTGGAGTCTGAAGATTGCCTGGTATCACAACTGAACTCCAGGCAACAGATCTCTCTCCCCCTGGAGAAAATAAGTGCTTTGGAGGGTGGACTCTGTGACATTCTATTCAGGTGAGGCCTTTCCCCTCCCAAAACCCCAGCTTCCATAGGCTCTACCACAGACAGGCATTTCCCAGCCTCAATGAGTTTTCTCTCAAAGACCAAAATAGGCCTGGAAAGGGCCTCCCCCCCCCCCACTGTTTGCTGGCAAAACCAACCTTGGTTGCTTAGCGACAGCCACTAAAGCGAAAGTGAGCCTAGAAGCAGGAGGAGGTGAAGCGTCTTCGTCAAGAAAAACAGCCATTTTGGCAGTTTATTCTGTCAGGGAATAGTGGCCAGGCTGGCAGTGGGTGGGTGAGAGGAGCAGACCCAGCACCAGCCAATGGTACACGAGTACTCTTGAGTGGTGGTTGATGGGCCAATGGCTGATGAAGCGCACAGCACAGCCAATGGGAGAGCTGGAAAGTACCAATACATTAGGCTTTTATATATATCAGATTTATCGTATGACAGAGTTGCACACAGGAAGCCTATAATAATATAAAATGCATAACAAAGTTGATACAACTGGTATGCAGATTGATTGGGTGATCCCCTTTAATAGTAATATCTAAGTTTTCAATCCACTCAATTGCAGCTGGGAGAGTCCAAAGAGCTCCATCACATCACCATGGAAAGCATGATATTCACATTCCTGTGACAGACAGAAAATAGTTTGGTGAGTTGTACCACTTTCACATTTGGGTCCAAGTATTTTGCCCCATTTAAACAACAGGTCTGCACAACTGTCAAAGCTTGTTCGTATTCTATTAGCTGTCTTCCATACTTTACATGGCAAGTCAAATCCTTTGGGCCTCTTGTTGATGTTTATCAGGTTATGGATATTGCGTGGAATTGATTGCATCCACATTCACAACTATTCATTCTCCAGATCAAAATTTTACACAGAACCCACCATCCAATGGTTGTGTTTTTACTGACACTGGAAGGTCCTTGGATATTATTGAGAAGGCAGACTGACTATCGCCTCTCCTCCTCTCCTGGAATATTGCCGGATGGTGCTCTAAATCATTGGACCAAGATTTTATTTCTTATATCTCACAGTTTAAGATAATCTTTCTACAAGAAAATTGGATGCAAGACCCATTTGAGTTTCATAACTACCTGGCTTTTCATGCATGTGCTTCGATCGGTCCTAAAGGGGGAAGACCCTCAGTATTCTGGTGTCTTCATCGTTAAATAGTTCCCCAAAGAAACTGGAAAGTAACGAGAATTGGATTCTGGCTGTTAGTTTATCATTCTCTAATTTTAAGATAATTTGCATTAATGTGTACGTCCAACCTTTTATGCATGTGCTTCGATCGGTCCTAAAGGGGGAAGACCCTCAGTATTCTGGTGTCTTCATCGTTAAATAGTTCCCCAAAGAAACTGGAAAGTAACAAGAATCGGATTCTGGCTGTTAGTTTATCATTCTCTAATTTTAAGATAATTTGCATTAATGTGTACGTCCAACCTTTTACGAAACAGCCTGATACCAAAAATACTTGGGAAGAGTTGGAAGGATATATTTGTCACATATCAGGCATGTTTCCTTTGTCCGCCATAATTATTACCGATGATTTTAACGCAAGGTTAGGTCATACTGATGAACAGCTGATTGATGAGAGCGATACAGGTGGCCCCATTTCTAAAGATGAACTCTGGCCACTCTTCAGGCACCTCTCTTTAGACCCAGTTGCCAATTTTGCTGGCACATGTCTTTTTCAATTGGCTTTTAGGCTAAATTTTGTCATTCTGAATGGTCTGTTATCAGGTGACTACCCTGGCCAATTTACTTATTGGTCAGGCTTAAAGCACTCAACCATTGATTACATTCTTATCCCACAAGAACTCTATAATGATTATATCGATTTTCTGATTGACATAAGAACAGAAGGTGACCATTTACCCTTAGCCCTCAAACGTTTTGGTACACTAGGATGTCTGATGGGCCAACTCTGTCCTGAAGTGATGAAGCCTAAGCTTTCGGAACAGTCAGGGAGGATTAGACTTAAATGGTCCTCTCATATCAATGAAAATTTCTCTGTCTGGACACAATCAGCTAATGGGCAGTTCTTCCTGCAAGTCCTAACAGCTAATAATGATGGGGGGATCTCTCTAATTGATTATTACCACCTATTAATTTCCAATCTCCAGCCTCTACTCTTGAGACCTGGAGATCTTAAACATTATAGGGTCTCCAGAAAAAAAAATGGTTTGATCATGAGTGCACCCAAGCGAAATTGACTCTCAGGGAGTACTTTAGGGCCTTTCAACAAAATCCAAATCTTACTGCTAAATTACAAGTACAGCTTTAAAAAAAGGAATATAAGGAGCTGTTAAAAGCCAAAAAAAGAGCTGCTGATTCCCTTTTATGGCAATCCCTTATTAAGGTCACTAGAGAAAAAGATAATGTCAGCTTCTGGAAAATCATCTCCAATATACAAATCAAGACTTCCAATGCCCCCAATCCTATCTCTGCAGAAGCATGGGAAGAGCATTATAACAGCGTATTTAGGGATCAGCGGTATCTTGCTCCTCCTGATAATCTTTTAGATCAGTCCACACAATGGCCTCCAGTCTCCGTATCTGAAACTACCTCGTTAATATCACAATTGAAATCTGGAATAGCACCAGGAGGTGACTTTATAGTTGCTGAGCTCTTAAAATCGCACATAGATCGCACATAGATCGCACATAGTCTTGGCAAATCTTTTTTCCTATACAGATGCCTCAACTCAGATTCCCAGGGACTGGGGCTTGGCTATAATTGTTCCTTTATTTAAAAAGGGTAGCCCCTATGATCCATCTAACTACAGACCAATTAGTCTTCTGAATTTGATTTGTAAGTTATATACTAAACACCTCTGTCAGAAGCTGTGTGAATGGCTAGATCATAGCAACTTACTTGAAATTGAACAAGCTGGTTTCACACCTGGGCGTGCTACTATTGACCATTGCTTCGTCCTAGATTATTTTATTTTTAAATATGTGAAACGTCAGAAGACTACCTTGTACGTGGCCTTTGTGGACCTCAAGGTGGCCTTTGACTCTGTTTCTAGGGGAAGACTTTGGGCCAAATTGGCTGACATGGGTATCGATAGAAGGCTATTGCTTCTATTAATTAAACTGCATGAAAATAATGACATCCAAATAAGACTCACACAAGATGGGAAACTATCGAAAAGAATTCCAGTGTAAAAAGGAGTCAGACAAGGTTGCCTTTTGGCTCCCTTCTTATTTAACACATATGTTAACTCTTTAATCACATGCCTTCATTCAATTGATACTCATGCTCCCTCATTCTCAAGTAGCAGAAAGGTTCCAATCTTAATGTATGCAGACGATGCTGTTCTTTTATCCCAGACAAGGATTGGCCTGAAGCGAGCCCTGATAAAATGTAAAGAGCAATGTGACATTGAATTACTATCTGTTAATTTCACTAAAACTAAAATTGTCCGTTTTGGTAACTCGTTCCGGAAGTTCAACTGGAATATTAAAGGAAATGCCATAGATTAAGTTAAGAACTTTCAATACTTAGGCATTACCTTTTCTTATAATTCCAAATTCTCAGCACATCTGTCCTCGTCAGCTAATCTAGGTTGGTGGTGTCATCATAAATTGTGCCAGATGGAGTAACTGAATTTATATTTTTTAAGCTTCTGCCTTGCTTTTGGGAATATTTGCTGCTGAATGTGAAGCTGCTTGGGAGGCCAAGCACAGGTTCCAGAGATAATTAAAATGTATAACCTGCCTTTCTTTTTAACACTGCTGATATTCAGAAATACTTTTTACACTGTAAAATATTCTTTTTACATTGCTGATATTCAGAAATAGCATGGTAAACAATCAGAAAAAATAAGCAAGAGTGGATTGTTCTCCCCCCGCTCTCTCTCTCTCTCTCTCTCTCTCTCTCTCTCTCTCTCTCTCTCTCTCTCTCTCTCTCTCTCTCTCTCTCTCTCTCTCTCTCTCTCTCTCTCTCTCTCTCTCTCTCTCACACACACACACACACACATGCACACACACACACACCCTTTTGCACTAGCTGGGGTTCATTTTAACAAGGAGGAATCAAATGATGTTCTGGCAAGATTAAAACAACAGCACCCCAGCAGTAATATTCTAGAGACCTTGGGGACTTTTTAGCTCTGTAATAAGATGCAGAACCACTTGCCTCTAGGGCACTGATGCTAGCTCAGCTCTCACAAGATGGATTAGCAGGAATTCATTATCATTTGGTGGCTTGAGTGTTTATGGCAGAGGCTGCAGGGATTAGATTCCAACCTCTAGGAAACAAAGACAAAATATGCATCAGATTTCTTTTTGGAACCAATATTACTGCTGCATTGGAAAGATGTGGGAAAAGATGGACTTGTCCTGGTGTTCTTGCTTGAACGAGGGAAGAGGTGCAGCAGTAGTGGCCACTCTGTTGCTGGCTAATTAGAGCTCTCTAGAATTCAGCACTATCAGTCCTTTTAATTTTAATATAAGAAAAAAGAGAACAATGGAAGAATCTGATAATAATGAAGTGCATATAGTTGGGAATCAGTCACAAGCTATCAGTGAGCCATGTCATCTCCAACAGATTCCTGAACAACAACAAATAAAGTTGTTTACTTGGATCTACCTGTATGTGTCTATCTTGCCCTTCCTTGAAGGGGCTCAGGGACATGTCCATGGTTCTCCCCTCTATTTTGTCCTCACAACAACTCTGTGAGGTAGGTTAGGTTAAGAGAGAGTTGCGCTGGGCCTATTTGGCCTCAGTTCCCTATATCATTGGCATTAAGTGCCCACATATGCACATGTCCCTCACAGACATCATTGCTCCCAAAGCTTGAGCTCCCTCTAGACCAAATGATTCTCAAGCAAGGAGCATGTTCAGTGGCCCCTACCATTTATTCAACTTTTGAATCTTGTCTTATTTGTTTATTGCATGACTTTGATACACAATTTACATGCTTGATTAATTGCCCTCATATGGGATTATACATTTGCATGCTCAGATCTGTAAATCTGAATTGATTCATGGCATATAGAAGTGAATTACCCTTCTAAGCTTCTGTCAATTTTGTTTAAAATGTTAAGAATAATTAAAATATACAAGTATTAAGAAACTGAACCATGCACCAGCATTGGGTGGACCAATGTGTGTTAAATGACAATTTAAGAATGCTGAATGGATGGCTGCATAGATGGCCTGTCAGAGGCTTGTACCTGTTCAGCCTGGTGCTCAGGTCCCCTGGGTCCCCTGCCCCAAATATGGCTCTTTACAAACTGTACAGATTTTTTTTTAGTTTATACCTGTGCACATTTGTGTTGAAAAAGTATCATGTGTGAGGTGTCTGTAAAATTCCCGAAGCAGTAGATATGAGACTCTCTCTCTTTCTGAGAGAAAGCTGCACTCTAGTCATGAAAGGGCCTAAACCTGCTGTTTAGATCTGGAGAAGGTCTGTGGTGTAAGCCTCTCACTTTTGAAACTCTAACTACTAAAGAAAAAGAGTAGAAAGATCGCTTAAGGGCTGAGCTTAATATGGGATGCACAACAATTTCTTCGATAATTTCCCCCTTAAAACGCTAACGCTTTGGAGATTAAAGTGCAGTGCCTAGACCATAAAAACAGGAGAAGTGCAGCACTGGGTTTAGCAGGCGATCAAAGGGACAGCATAGATGTACTCAAAAACAGGAGCTGCTACAGGCTGGAAGTGCAGTCATGATGACACTGTTGCCAGATGTACAATCTCCTCTCCAGGTTCATGCTCAGAGGAAACCATTTCCCCCCAGTTTGCTGCAATAGCAGGCTGTCTACTGAGCTGGTGGGGGATATATGACCTCCCCCCACCGACTCAGTTTTCCTCTCTTCATGTAGGTTGTGTCAGTGTTACCAAAGGAAAAGAAAAGTGTGGCTTTTATTATTTTTTCCAAAATGAAGGGCCAAGTGTTCTTTTAAACATGCTGAAGTGGGACTTTAAACAATAAAAACAATAAACAATAAAAGCAAAGGCAGACTGAAGTAAGGGAGGGAGAGCAGGGGCACAACTGAACAGGATGCCAACATGCAACGTGAATTATATATGGCAGGAACTTGGGGAAAGTTGGGTGTACCCCATAGAGCAAGGAACAGCAGTGGCTCCCATTTGAAGCACTCTTCACATTCTCTTTCTAATCATAACTAACTAATCATAACCAGATTACGTATGTATCACAGGCACAAGGACCCCGTCCACTTCACACCCTCAGAGGCTGGATTTTCCCTCCGTTTTGTTGTTCCTTCACTGACTAAGCTGCCCTAGTGACGTGTATTCTTCTCTCCTGAAAAAGCTTTGGCTGTCCCACCTTGTGTCAGTGAGAAATAATGGCTATTTGTTTAGCCTAGGAACCTGGAGGAAAGGGTAGGATCACCTTTTAACTTAAACCACTGAAAATGGCACCTGAGAGGCTTTTAAAATCCAAAAATAACAAAAGATTTTTTTCAACATCAAGAGGAAAGGTCAGGTGAAATCGGGTTGAAAACACTGAGGTAAAATTAGTATAAGCACAGACTTTTGTTCTTATATATCAGGCTAATGAGAGGATCTTCAATTATTCACAGTTACTTAGATCTTGATACTGAGAGGCTTTTGTTCCAGTGTTTTCCCAAACACCCTAATACTTTGGTGCCTAGAAGGCTGATACTCTCTTCCCAGTACACAAACCCCTTCTCTTGGAACACCAGTACTCTTCTTAAGTTGTTCACTGGCTTTTAAGGTCTCTACAGGCAGTTTATAATTACACTAGACTAGGGAATTCTGTACTCCTCAGAGTTAACTCTCCCTGTTTGACTGGGTAGGGATTCTTCTTCTCTCTCTCGAAGATCTATACCCTTTCCTTTGACTCAAGGGGAGTCTTCTCTTTACCCAAACCTCTGTGCCAAACTCTCCCCCAGTTCTCTGTCTGTGTTCAAACTGCTCTCAGCTAATGCTGAATTCAGGCTGTATTCAGTCATGGCTGAAATCTGACTCTGTCAGCACTAAACCCTTTTTCTGTCAGGGCTATTCTCAGATGTCTCGGTCTCAGATGGTCTTTTGGAGCCGGAGCGCACCGGAGTGCCGCTCCGGGAGCCCAGGAGTTGGCACAAATGGCGGTGGCAGCAAGCCCCACCCCCAGCTCTCTGCACTGCGGTCTGTCACCGGCCTCCCGGGGCCTGCGCTGGAGTGCTG
>NW_015169173.1:1613649-1629090 GCF_001447785.1 Gekko japonicus
GAAGGGAAGGATTTTGAAGATGCCTTCCTCCCTTTTGCTTCCCCTTCTGACATCACTTCTGCTGATGTCAGGGGGTGTTGCATATGCTAATGAGCTATTATGCTAATAGCCCAGTAGCTCATTAGCACCCCATATGCTAATCAGCTCCTGCAGCTCTTTTTTTACAAAAAGACCCCTGGCAGTACACATCTCTTCTCAGTTAAGACAGGAATCTGACTGAATCTCCTCAGCATACAGGTTTCACAAGACTTTTTCTGCTCAGCTGATGCTGACCAATTCGATTACCTGGAGCAGCCTGCCACTCAAGGCTCTCTGGCTTTGTAAAGAATCAACCTTGTAGTCTTGTAGTGTAGTCTTGTAGTGCTTGTAGTGCACCTGTTAAAAAGTGCAATCTGTCACAACTGGTTTAGAGCCTTTCTCTCTGATACATAATTTTTCTATAGCTGGAAAGTTTTGCATGTTGTAGAACATTTCCAGGTGTGATTACCTGCCTACATGTAAGTTCCCTCAAGGGTGCCATTTCATACGAAGGAGGAGGGGATTCAGAATAAGGGTCAGATCTTTTATATATTCTAAATTATATAGCAGAAAGCAGTGTATCTTAAGAGCATTTGTTCTAATTACTCTGTTCTACCTCATAATAACAAGGAATAGTGAGGCTCCTGAGAAATAATTGCATTATGTTTCCTCCTTCAGACCAAAGTACCCAAAATGTGGGAGATGTATAAATGGTTTTCATTTATTTCTTGGGAAATGGCAGTTTAGGGTGTGAAACGTATTTTTGTGTTCATTTAAACACATCTTTATTTGTTTTTATTATATTTGTTATTAGATGTGTTGGTTTTTGTTATTACATTGATTCCAATGGGCAACATTTCTGGTTCTTAAAATCTTAGTTTTCAGTCTGAATTGGATGAAATTTTCAGGGGCTGTACTGTACCCTTCACTGAATGGATGATCCCCAGCAAGTTTCAGAGAGTGGGAGAAAGGATCCCATTTTGTGGGTAACTGAATAAAAACTTGTAACCTTGTTCCTCTGTATTCATAGCATTTCAAAAGCTACTTATCCAATTATGAAATGTGAGAATATATTTGTACCCATAAGGTACCCATAAGGGAATGTTTAAAAGGCAAAGCAGGCAGAGAAGACATTTTGACATCCTCAGAAGGTAGGCAACTTTATAGAGTGGGCATAGGAAGGCATTTCACTACCTCCAAAAGTAGTCAGAGATTAGGGTTGCCAAACTCCAGGTGGTACAAAATGAAATTAATGGGTAACACAGTGTAAGAGCTAAATACACAAACACAGCACTGTGTAAAAAGGCTTTGCCAAACATCAAATAAATCTTATTGTACCATTCAATAAACGTATGTTATATAAAGAGACTCGTTTATTACTTCTGGAAAATGGCGGCTAATCAGCTCAGTAAATATACATATAAGGTTGCAAACAACCATCAACCAACCATATAATATGAAAACTTCATAGAAAACTTTATATAATATGAATTTTGTATGAGCTGATTAGCCGCCATTTTCCAGAAGTAATAAACGAGTCTCTTTATATAACATACGTTTATTGAATGGTGCAATAAGATTTATTTGATGTTTGGCAAGAGATCAGTTCCTCTGGAGAAAATGGCTGCTCTGGAAGGAGGGCTGTATGGAATTATACCCTGCTGAGGTCCCTCCCCTCCACAAACCCCATCCTCCCCAGGCTCCACTCCCAAATCTCCAGGTATTCCCCACCTCAGAGATGGCAACCTTAGCAGAGATATACAACAGGTGTAGGTTTCCATTTGGCACCCCGAAGTAGACAAGTAGAAGGGCATGGAGGCATATATTTTACTTGCAGTGACAGGCAGCGCTGGTGAAGGGGAACAGACACAGATTTTATGGCTACAACCTCAGCAAGAAGGAGGCATTAAGAATGGGCATGTGCCAGGAGTAGGCTCAGACTCAGTGTCACAGCTCAGGCCTCCCTACCTCTGGGGGAGGCCTGGAGCAGGGGGCTGGCCCCTAAGGAGCAGAGCTGGGAGGAAAGCCAGGTGGGGTGGAGTTAGGGATGCCAGCCTCCAGGTGGAACCAGGAGATCCCTCAGAATTACAGGTCAGCTCTAGACTACAGAGATCAATTCCCCTGGGGAAAATAGATGCTTCAGAGGGTAAACTCTATGGCATTGTACCTCACTGAGGTCCCTGTCCTCCCCAGGCTTCACCCCCACTCCCCAGGCTCCACCCCCAAATCTCCAGGAGTTTCCCAACCTAGATCTGGCAACCCTACCCCCCATTCCCCCACTGGTGGCCCAGGGGTATGTGGCAACCCTATCAGGAGTAGGAGCAAGGAAATAAGAACTAGAAAAAGCCAGGTGAAGAAGGATAAAATGCCCCAAGCTGACAGTGGTCAGGAGCTAGCTGATTGTGGGCTTGTCTTGGGGCCTTTGCAAATAGGAAAGACTAAGTACAAGGCTTCCTGTCAGCTATGCTGCCATAGGGAGGGAGGGGGGAAGGGAGTCTGATGGGTGAACATCTTATTGTCCAGGAATGTTAGCTTTTTCTTTGCTCGCTGGCCCTTATCTGGTTTCCTGACCTTGATGCTTCGTGCTCTCTCCTTCCCTGGGAACCTGTAGTCGTTTCTTTGTGCGTGTAAGGCTAGCTCCTCTGATTGGCCTAACTCCGTCAGAAGACCTTGCTTTGAACATAGTATATCTTTTCCCCTCCCACCTGGTGGGTTAGCTTTTGCACAGGATGTATGTACAGATGACCTGCTGCTACTGAACGCAATAAACTTGACCCTTCTAAGGAATGTTGTTGAGCCTGAGTGCTGTGGGACTCTGACGCTTCCTGAAGCCTTAGAAGTCAGCAGTCCTGGCCCCAAGGCAGCCAGGAGGAACTTTGCACACCTGACCCAGGGAGATGTGCTACCACTGGCTTAACTCTGAAGAAAGGGGGCAGTGGCGAGGACAAGAGTTTAAGGACCTGGGGAAAGGATCCAGGTGGGGAAAGAAGAAGAAGAAGAGATTGGATTTATACCCCGCCCTTCACTACCCAAAGGTGTCTCAGAGCGGCTTACAAACTCCTTCCCCTTCCCCTCCCCACAACAGACACCCTGTGAGGTAGGTGGGGCTGAGAGATGCAACAAGCCCTGTCGGGACAGCTGGCGCCGCCATTGGTGCCAATGCCCATGGGACCTGGTGTTCCTGTTGGACCCCCGGGCCCAGCCCCGGGACCCCCAGCTGACCCTCCAGCCCCAGGACTGGATCACCTTAGGGAACTACTGGATTCCACCTTCAACGGCAACCCTGACAAGCTCGTGTTTTTCCTGCTGCAGGTGTGCAAGTTCCTTCGCGACTGGGGCCACCTGTTCCCATCGGATGAGCACTGTGTGGACTACATCAGCTCGCTGCTGCGAGAGAGGGCAGCTGACTGGTATGTGGGGTTGCATAACCTGCACGGGCCCGAGCTAAGGGAAGTTCAAGCATTCATGTGGGCTCTGAGGAGACAATACGAAGACCCCATGGAAGCGGAGAAGGCTCGCACCACCCTGCGAGCCCTAAAGCAAGGAAACCGGTCGGTGAGAGGGTATTCTGATGAGTTCAAGATGTATGCAGCTAAGATCCAGGGGTGGCCTGAACCAGTGTTTGTGGAGCAGTACCACCTGGGGCTGAGCCACCAGATCTGGGAGGCAGTGCTGCGGAATGTAAATCCAATCTCCTTGGCAGCCTGGGTGAGAGAAGCCGGCAATGTAGAGAACCACCTCCAGATGATTAAGATGACTTCTCCCAAGCTGTACCCCAAGGGATGCTCCCAAAGACCTCCTGTCCTAAGCCAAAGGAACCACTGCGTGACCAGAGGATGTGCCAGGGACTGTGCCTACACTGTGGGGAGGCTGGCCACTATGCTGCTTTCTGCCCCATGACCATCACACTGCCAGCCCCCAAGGCTCCCGAGTGGAAGGTGCTGGTGTTCCCTGTGAGGAAAGAGAGCCCGCGCCTGAAGTTGCCTCGGGCCCTTCAGCTAGATGCCCAGTCCAGGGCTGCGTCCTCCAGCGGAGACGAGAAACCCCAGCCGGCAGGAAAAGGCCAGGACCTGCTGTAAAGGGCATGAAGCAGCAGGTCCAAGAGCAGTCCACGCCACGAGCAGTGAGCAGCCACCCCCCCTTTGTTTTTCATGGCTGTGTCAGTACCCAACCCAGATGCGAGTAAGGGCGCTTATAGACTCAGGGTGTGCGTGTAAGGCTAGCACCTCTGATTGGCCTAACTCCATCAGAAGACCTTGCTTTGAACATAGTATATCTTTTCCCCTCCTGCCTGGTGGGTTAGCTTTTGCACAGGATGTATGTACAGATGACCTGCTGCTACTGAACACAATAAACTTGATCCTTCTAAGGAATGTTGTTGAGCCTGAGTGCTGTGGGACTCTGACGCTTCCTGAAGCCTTAGAAGTCAGCAGTCCTGGCCCCAAGGCAGCCAGGAGGAACTTTGCACACCTGACCCAGGGAGATGTGCTACCACTGGCTTAACTCTGAAGAAAGGGGGCAGTGGCGAGGACAAGAGTTTAAGGACCTGGGGAAAGGATCCAGGTGGGGAAAGAAGAAGAAGAGATTGGGTTTATACCCTGCCCTTCACTACCCAAAGGTGTCTCAGAGCGACTTACAAACTCCTTCCCCTTCCCCTCCCCACAACAGACACCCTGTGAGGTAGGTGGGGCTGAGAGAGCTCTGACAGAAACTGCTCTTTTTCAAGGACAGCTCTTATCAGAACTACGGCTTGCCCAAGGTCATCCAGCTAGGTGCAAGTGGAGGAATGGGGAATCAAACCCGGTTCTCCCAGATTAGAGTCCGCGCACTTAACCACTACACCAAAGTGGCTCTAGCAGTGAGGTGTAAACAGGTGGAGATCAGTGAGATTACTGCTGAGATATATTTGCTCCCCCCACCACTGCTGAACTGTTGAACCTTAGCCAGCCCTTGTGTATCTGGAGAGAAGGGAAAGGCTTCCCTCTCTGCTTTCTCACTCTCTTCCTAGCAAGTGAAACAGCAGCTCAGGCTCCTGAAGGAGAGTAAACTGGTGGTAGAGATATGAGATTAACCCCGCCCCCACCCCATGGGAAGCTTACTCTTTTCCTGGGTGGTTGCTGTGGTGATGGTTTTGTTCTGTCTTCTCTGTGACAAGTTTGCTTCCTGGCAGCTATCCAGGTGTTTGGATGAGTGTGCAGAGCCTGCAGAGAAAAGTAGGAGGTTGTTGGAGAGCACAGGCCCTTTAATTTAATCCCTGGCACAAGGCTCGCAGTTTACCTACCCTCCAGTTCCTCCAGCACCAGCTGCTTCAAGGTGGGAGCTACCTATTGACCACAAGCCACACCAGGCAATGGCCTTGCCTACTTTCCTGAAATATGGGGTGGATGTCATCTTGGGGAGATGAGCTCAGACAGGGGGCTGTTGAGCCACTGAGTGAATGTCCCTGCTGTATAGAGATGAACTCATTAGTCTGTGTGCAAAGCAATGAGTGACACACACAGAAAGAGAAAGAATTAAACAATTTCTGTGAACAGAGGAAGAACACAGACTAGCTAAATAGCAAGCCATGCAAAATAATCTGAAAGCTCCCATTATCAAAGAGAACAGAACAGACAAAGGGGAGAGCCACTATGTAGAATCGAGGAAGCCTTTCCCAAGCCACTAAGCCAGCAGTGATCAGTGGAAACAAAGATCTGTCACAACCATTTTGTGCTGAAAGATCTGTTGAACTGATGATTGGAAAACTTTGATGTCAGTCTCATATCTCCTGATCTCTCCTGTCTTTCTGCCTCATCTCTTTGAGGTGGGTAATTTCCCCCCTGTTGGGAGAAAAGCAGCTTGGGAAGGATGGTTCTGAATGGGCAAACAGTGGGATGGGAAAGGATTAAACAGCCCCTCCATTCCTCCACTGAACTGGGCAACATTACGCAGCTGCTTTTCAGGGAGGAAATCACTTTGTCACGTTACCATTCTAAAGAAAATGAGAAAATTTGCAGCTAGCAAAATTCTCTCTTCTACAGCTGATTAAAAGTATATGGCCCCTGCCCTGTGTTGTATCTGGTCAATGCAAACCTGTGGCCTGTACCTCCTTCCACATGGATGTGCTTCCTCTGTGTGGGTTGAGAGCTGCCACATACCTAGTTAATGCCAGATCCATAGTGGGAAACCAATGTATAGTCTTTTGCATGGCTTCTCACTCAGCCATGGTGTTCATCGATAAGCAGTTTAAAATGTGCTTAGCCTTGTTTAACATTTGCAAATAAACAATGATTGGCCGTTTTCTTCTTTGGGAGTTAATTTGCAGACTTTCTTTCCAAAATGTTTCCTCTGTCTCCTATTTCAGGGTGGGTTTTTTTTTTGTAGCAATCAATTATTGTACAACTATTGCCAAAAGTTTAGACATGTTTGCAAATGCCTTACAGTTTATATAATCTGTTTTGTAGTTCAAATGTGTGGATTTTGATATGCTTTCTAATAAGGTAGCACTTCTGTTGCATGTCATAGAAACTGGTGGTGATTCATATGCAGTCACATTTTGGGGCATAAGAATAAATCACACGTAATTCAGAAACTCTGCTCATGCATCTGGAAGATGCAGTGCTGCTGAGCAGAAATAGCTTGTCTGTAAATGACTGTGAGCTGTCAGTTGACAGCTGTTTTGCATTTTTTGGAGGGGCTCCTATTATTTCGGATGTGTATATATTTAAAACATCAAACAAAGCCTTCAGTTCTCCAGATGTTTTGTGGTAAAACAACCATCAGATCTCCTCTGTCTTAATTTGTCTTATGCTATTAAGGTGAATTTCACCTTTAAATAAAGAACTGTATTTTAGGACAAAACAAGATTTCTGTAACCTGTACCTGTCCTACCTCCTAATTACTATCAGAGCTAGGTACATCAATATTCATAGTCAGTGGAGCAGGATCTCTGTAGAGAATAAGTTCTGCAAGAGCCACATACTGTAGTGTTTACTGCAGATAAAGTCCTTCAACAGAATGAATGAATGATTTCCTTCACCAACACTTGGACTATTTCAGAAGGACCAGTTTTCAGCTGATTCAATTTCATTGTTGACTTAACTGAAAGCATTCTAAAGAAACTCATTTATCTTTGTGAATTTCTTAAGGTTTCATTCATTAGCCTTAGAAACTGTGATTTTTTTCAGTATGTAAAACTTTTGGGTGTATTTTATTTCTATGTTTGAATGGTTAGTTTCATATGTATGTAGCTGTGATTTAAATTGCAAGCCTATAGAGTAAGGAACAGGAGGGCTGAAGGGGTACTAGAAGTGCTTTATGGTTGGATGGTAGCTGTACCCTAAGAGGTGGAGTTGACTAGTTTGTTCTGAGAGGCTTGGTGTGTGAGATAGGGATGGACACAAACTAGCTCACGAACTAAAGCTTGTGATGAAATTTGGTCAGTTCGTGGTTTGTGGCACTCCCCAAATAGCAGAAAGGAGGGTTTGAAGTGCCTCCGTGGGGGTATTTCACCCCCTCCCCTCTGCTGTCCACGGCCCTCTCTGGAAAGCAGAAAGGAGGGAGTGAAGTGCCTATCATGGGGCACTTCATCGCCTTGTGTCTGCTGGCTGTGGCTTTCCCTGGTCATCAGAAAGGAGGGGGTGAAGTGCCTCCCAGAGGGCACTTCACTCCCTCCTGTCTGATGGCCATGACTCTCCCCAGAAAGCAGAAAGGAGGAGTGAAATGCCTCCAAGGGGACACATCACCCTCTCCTGTCTGCTGGCCATGGCTCTCCCCAGACAGCAGTAAGGAGAGGGTGAAGTGCTGCACAGGGGGCATCTCACCTCTTCCTATTTGCTGGCCACAGCTCTCCCCAGCCCGCAGAAAGGAGGGGGTGAAGCACCTTTCAGGGGGCATTTCACCACCCTTTCTGCTGGCCATGGGTCTCTCCAGAAAGCAGAACGGAGGAGTGAAATGCCATGACTATGGCTCTCCCTGGACAGCAGAAAGAGGGGGCATTTCACCACCCTTTCTGCTGGTCATGGGTCTCTCCAGAAAGCAGAATGGAGGAGTGAAATGCCACGACTATGGCTCTCCCTGGACAGCAGAAAGAAGGGTGATGTCAGGCCCATAGCCAGCAGGGGGCACTGCGGGTGGTGCCCCTATCAAATCTGCAGCGCTTCCATCCCCTCGCAGCCCCAGGAAGTTCCTGGTGTCTCACCAACTCACTGGGCAGCCTCCCCCTTTCCTTTCACTTTCCCACCAACTCTCCTTGCTTTATGCTTTGCTTAGCTATCTGCCCTGTCTTGCCACTTGCTGCAGCCTGAATGTCCAGCAGAGGGGACTAGAATGTTTTGGTCCCAGTGCTAAAAGCTTGAATGAGGATTTATCTGAACTAGGGAGGGCAGAGGAAGGAACTTGTAAAAGTTAATATGTAAAGGCATGGGAAAAAAATAGGTGACTGAATATTGGGGGAAAGCCGACAGGTGATGAAAAGTCTCTGGTTCGGGTTGGCTCATCTGAGAGAGGTGAGGGGGTACCGGTTGCTTTTCTACAGGGAGGTGGATTGAAATTGTCCACAGAGGCCATGGCTGGTGACATGGACTGCCGGACAACGACTCGAGATAGCAAGAGGAAGGATGCAGGCTTAACTTGTAAGGGAAATTACAGCTGTTTCTATACAAATGCTAGAAGTGTCCGAGGTAAAATCGGGGAGTTGGAGTGCTTGGTGAGGGAGGGAAAAATAGACATTGTGGGTATTTCTGAAACTTGGTGGGATGAGGAAAATCAGTGGGACACAGTGATTCCCGGTTATATATTATATCGGAAGGATAGGGGGGGAAGGGTTGGAGGTGGGGTAGCTCTGTATGTCAGAGAGGGTATAAAGTCTAGAAAGATTGAGAGGCTAAGTGAATTGGATTCGCTTCTGGAAGTTCTATGGGTTGAAATAGGGGGGCCAAAAGGAAACTTAACACTGGGAGTTTGTTATCGCCCACCAGATCAAAAGATAGAGGAGGATTATAAAATGATGAATGCCTTAAAGATAGCAACTAGACAAAAACACTGTGTAATAATAGGTGATTTTAACTACCCACACATTGATTGGGTCAATATGTGTTCTAGCCGGGAAAAAGAGATTGAGTTTCTAGACACTCTAAATGACTGTGCTATGGAGCAGATGGTCACGGAACCTACCAGGGGAGAGGCGATCCTTGATTTGGTCCTAAGTAACACTCAAGACCTGGTGAGAGATGTAAAAGTGATTGCACCGCTTGGAAACAGTGATCATAATGTTGTTGAGTTCATCATTTGTACAAATAGAGAATTGGCCAAAAAGACTCACACAACCATTTTTAACTTTAAAAGGGGTAATTTCTCTGATATGAGGGGACACGTGGGGAGGAAACTGAAAGGAAAAGTAGAAAGGGTCAAAACAATTGGGGAAGCTTGGGATCTATTTAAAACTACGATCCTAGAAGCTCAAAAAATATATATTCCGCAGGTTAGGAAAGGCACAAACAGGTATAGGAAAAAGCCTGCATGGTTAACAAACAGAGTAATGGAGGCTGTAAAAAGTAAAAAGAATTCCTTTAAGCAGTGGAAAGCTAGTCACAGTGAGGCTGATAAAACGGAACACAGGCTATGGCAAATAAAATGCAAGTCTGAGGTCAGGCAGGCAAAAAGGGAATATGAGGAGCATATAGCAAAAAACGTAAAAACCAACAATAAAACTTTCTTCAAATACATTAGAAACAGGAAACCAGCCAGGGAGGCAGTGGGGCCCTTGGACGACCAAGGGGTAAAAGGAGTATTGAAGGATGATAGGGAAATGGCTGAGAAGCTAAATGCATTTTTTGCCTCCGTCTTCACTGTGGAAGATGAGAAGTGCTTGCCCACTCCAGAACCACTGATTTCAGGAGGGGTGTTGAAAGACCTGAGTCAGATTGAGGTGACGAGAGAGGAGGTCCTAAAACTGATAGACAACTTAAAAACTGAAAAATCACCAGGCCCAGATGGCATACATCCGAGAGTTCTGAAAGAACTCAAATGTGAACTTGTAGATCTCCTGACAAAGATATGTAATCTTTCCTTAAAATCTGCCTCCATTCCTGAGGATTGGAAGGTAGCTAATGTCACTCCCATCTTTAAAAAGGGTTCCAGAGGAGATCCGGGAAATTACAGGCCAGTCAGTCTGACGTCGATACCGGGTAAATTGGTGGAAACCATTATTAAGGAAAGAATTAGTAGGCACATAGATGAACAAAACCTATTGAGGCAGACTCAGCACGGTTTCTGTAAGGGAAGATCTTGTCTCACTAACCTGTTAGTGTTCTTTGAGGGGGTGAACAAACATGTGGACAAGGGGGATCCAATAGATATTATTTACCTTGACTTCCAGAAAGCTTTTGATAAAGTTCCTCATCAAAGGCTCCTAAGTAAGCTCAAAAATCATGGGATAGAAGGACAAGTCCTTTTATGGATCAAAAACTGGCTAGTTCATAGAAAACAGAGAGTGAGTGTAGGTGGGCAATTTTCTCAGTGGAGGGTGGTAAGCAGTGGGGTACCGCAGGGATCAGTACTTGGTCCACTGCTTTTTAACTTGTTCATTAATGATTTGGAGATGGGAGTAAGCAGTGAAGTGGCTAAATTTGCGGATGATACAAAGTTGTTCAGGGTGGTGAAAACCAGTGAGGATTGTGAGGCACTCCAAGGGGATCTGTCAAGGATGGGCGAGTGGGCGTCAACATGGCAAATGGGGTTCAATGTGGCCAAGTGCAAGGTGATGCACATTGGAGCCAAAAATCCTAAATATAAATACACATTGATGGGGTCTGAACTGGCAGAGACTGAGCAAGAGAGAGATCTTGGAGTTGTAGTGGATAACTCACTGAAAATGTCGAGACAGTGTGTGACTGCAATAAAGAAGGCCAATGCTATGCTGGGGATTATTAGGAAGGGTATTGAAAACAGATCAGCCAATATAATAATGCCCCTATATAAATCAATGGTGAGACCTCATTTGGAATACTGTGTGCAGTTCTGGGCACCACACCTTAAAAAGGATATTATAGCTTTGGAAAAAGTGCAGAAAAGGGCAACTCGAATGATAAAAGGGTTGGAACACTTTCCCTATGAGGAAAGGTTAAAGCGCTTAGGGCTCTTTAGCTTGGAGAAAAGACGACTGAGGGGTGACATGATCGAGGTTTATAAGATTATGCATGGGAAAGAGCAGGTAAAGAAAGAGGTACTTTTCTCCCTTTCTCACAATACAAGAACTCGTGGGCACTCCATGAAACTGCAGAGCGGTCGGGTTAGAACGGATAAAAGGAAGTACTTCTTCACCCAAAGAGTGATTAACACATGGAATTCACTGCCACAGGAAGTGGTGGGTGCTACAAGCATGGACGGCTTCAAAAGGGAATTAGATAAGCATATGGAGCAGAGGTCCATCAGTGGCTATTAGCCACAAGGTATAGCTAGGGGCTCTGGGGCAAGTGATGCTCTGTCTTCTTGGTGCTTGGGGGGGGGGTCAACAGTGGGAGGGCTTCTAATGTCCTGGCCCCACTGCTGGACCTCCTGATGGCACTGGTATTTCTGGCCACTGTGTGACACAGAGTGTTGGACTGGATGGGCCTTTGGCCTGATCCAACATTGGCGTCTCTTATGTTCTTATGTTCTTATGTAAAATGGCCTGTTTAATTTAATTAGTGCCCCCCCGTGCCCTGGCACCCCTTGAAAAATTCCTGGCTATGGGCCTGGGTGAAATGCCCCCTGGGAGGCACTCCACCACTTCATTTCTGCTGGTGGGGGAAAACCTGGGCCAGCAGGAAGGAGGGGGCGAAATGCCCTCTGGGAGGCACTTCACACCCATATTTAACTCTCTATTTTTGTTCCCTCTCGCTTCAAAGCAGTGGGGAGCAAAACCAGTGGGTTAAGTGGCTCCATTTTGTTCCCCCTGCTTTGAAGTGGCAAGGAGCAAAACTGGAGGGTTAAATGGCTCCCATCCATTTAGACCCTCCTGATCTGCTCCCTGCTGCTTTGAGGGGAAGGGAGCAGAACTGGGTGTGTGTGAAGAAAGTGGGGAGCAGAAAGCATGGGTCTAAACTTTAAATGGCTAATGAACCTACACAAATCAGTTTGCTTCATGAACTGGGATATTGGTTCATGTAGGTTCTTGGTTCAGCCACAAACCAAACTGTGAAAATGCAATTCATGCCCATCCCTAGTGTGAGAGTGAGAGTTCAGAATGTGTGATTGTGTAAGATGCTGTGAGATAAATCTGTCTCCTGTACTGAAGTTGTTTGCTTAAGTGGCAAGTTAGGAAAACTAAGCTTTGTGGAAGTTTTTAGCCTGGCAAGTGAGAAAATAAGTCTTTGTGGTTAGGTCTATTTAAGAAACTTTAGAGAAACAAGAACTGTACATCTATTTGAAACTTATACACTTATTTAACTATCTGTGGCCCTTAAGCTTATTAACCATACAGAAACCATTATGCTGTTACTCCTATAAACTCTGTTTAAGAGAAGCAACTGGGTAAAGGGTCCCCTTTTACCTCAGAGCCATTCCGAAGCACTGACTGTTCTGCCATTCTACCAATTACAAGTAAGCCACTCTGTTCTTTGGGTCCAACCAAGAATTCTAAAGCAAGAGAATTTGGTGGCAGTGAAAATAAGTGGAGAACACTAAGGAAGGCGAGGAAGCTGGCAGCATAACACACATCCCCCTCAGGACACTAGAGAGAGGTGCCTTTACAGCAGTTACATATATATATGAAAAGAGTGAAAACATTACAAGAGCATTCTGAATTCTTTAAGTAACAGGCAATGAATAAATTAAGGGTTTTCATGGCTCTTCGGCCATTACGCACAAACATCTTACTGCAGATTTTCAGAGTAGTAAACCTTTAATCTTGACTTAGATTCTGTACCTGCCTTACGCACCATTCTTTTCCTCTGGTGTATTTATTCTGAAGATACAATAAAAAACCCGCACTTTTCTAAATTAGGGTGGAACATCATTTGTGATATGTGGGGGGTGGCATCCAAAGTTTTTAAAAAATTTACACAATTGCCCTATCACAGCCGTGCAGTAGCATGCAGCAAGCACCTTTGATGGAGTGCCTCTGGTGCCAGTGTCGGAGGTTAGGAGTTTGGGAGTGCTCCTGGACTCCTCGTTAACTATGGAGGCCCAGGTGGCAGCCACTGCCAAGTCGGCCTTCTACCATCTTCGGCTGGCCCGGCAGTTGGTTCCCTTCCTCGACCACAATGATCTGGCCACAGTGATCCATGCAACGGTCACCTCGAGGTTAGACTACTGTGATGCTTTCTACATGGGGCTGCCTTTGTCGTAAATCTGGAAGCTGCAGCTAGTGCAGAATGCTGCAGCCAGGCTTTTGATGGGTCTCCCTAGGCGGGAGCACATCAGGCCTGTGCTGAAATTGCTGCACTGGCTGCCAATAGCGTACCAGATTCGCTTCAAAGTGTTGGTTCTTACCTTTAAAGCCCTATATGGCCAGGGTCTGATATACCTAAGGGATGGCCTTTCCCCATATGTTCCCCCAAAGGCACTACGGTCGTGGACGCAATATCTGCTGGTGATTCCAGGCCCCAAAGATGCCCGGTATGCTGCTACCAGGGCCAGGGCTGTTTCATAACCCCTTATGAAAAGGTAGAATTGAAACTGAACAGACAAGTTTTGTAATATAAATGAGCAACTGTTTTTTACTTGATTTATGTCTGATTCATAAATGTATTTATTGATATAATGTACACCACCCTGTGCCCTGTGCACAGGGGAGGGTGATCTAAAAATCCAATAAATAAATGCTTGGGGAAACTATGCAATGACTGATGACTGGGACCCCAATATCATATGGCTAGCTATATTCTGCAATGGCAAGAGCCGGGATGCAAAAGTGGCTTTCTATAATATAGTGGTCATTGGGTAGCTATTTCAGTGCAAATATTTCCTATTTCATAGTTGCAAATATGTCCATATGGGATTCAGAAAAGAATCAGAATACTGATCTAAACATTGTTGCAATGGAGATAAATTAGCCCCAAAAGCTTTAGGAAAGATATTAAACCATTCCATTAAAAAGTATTTCCTGTTTGTTCTATTTCCTGTAAAAAGTGATGGGCTGGAAAATTTAATATGTGATAATGTAGATGAATTTGAATAGATATTTTATAAATAATCAACGATAACGAGATTGACAGAGTAAGTAGGTTGATCATCAGATCAAACTTATACAATAACTGCACTAAATCCTCACATTTTGACTATATTAGTGCAATCACTGGGTTTGCCCTCCTATGATATTTCTCTTTATGCTCTTTAGGTATTACAGATTTTGCTTTTCATAAGTGTACTCTTTTCATCTTGTTTATCTGTAGGACTGTGAAAGTGCATTAGTGCTTTTTGACTTCTTTGGCCCCAATCCAACTAAAGTTAGTTGTAATAACTAACCAATGGCTGCAATTCTCGTTGCTTTCAATTAGAAGGGCATAGAATTAGAACTCTTCTTTAGTAACAAGTAACTTGAACTAGGTTGTGGCTTTTGTATATGTGCTGTTTTCCTGTATTTTGGAAGCATTGCCAAATAACTGGTATTTTACACTTTTGAAGAACTTATTAGAAATGTTTAAAATATGTCAAGATGCTCAGGCACATGATAAAGTATCAATAGCAGCAGATGTTTGAATTCAACTCAAAGCAGTGAGGCTGCCTTTGATGATTCAGAAACTTCAGTGGGTATAAAATTAATACGAACTTCAATGGATATAAAATTAATGGGAATCTAATGAAACAAGCAAATTCAGCCCATTTTACATCATCTACAGTGTCTTTCAGTTGGCCCTGGAATGGAAAGATGGCATACAAATTTGCTAGGTAAATAAAGTCCAATTGTAAAGGAAAAAATGAGTAAGAACTTTGTATTTCACTGTTAGTTCTAAATGTCCAGCAATTATTTCCCCCCTTCCCTAGCTTATAGGCTCTTATGAAGTAACCCAAACTCAAGAATTGTGTATGGGTAGGCTCCATGGTGTTCATGCCATTTGTCAATGCCTATGGCAAGAAAAATATTTTAGTTGACTTTCTGAGCATACATCAGGCTTCAGGAAAGTAACAGCCATTTTATACATAACAGTGCAGTGGTGTAAGAGAAGAAGCATACATTGTGGTATACACCATGTGTGAAGATGATGCATGTATATAACTTGGTGGGTGTATATTTGTTGGGAATATGTGTTGGGAATTCACTACCAGCTGTAGTTTCCCAAGACATATTCAACTGGCAAATAGATATGTGTGACATAATACATTAGGGACATGCACACACAAAAAGTATTTTCATATTTTGGGAACAGCCTAAATAGTGGTATTCAGGTCCCCTGATACCATTTTGGGATTTGGTTTCATCCCCCCACCCCCGATTCTGGAATTATTCAGATTTCATTATTC
>NW_015169173.1:1629583-1640277 GCF_001447785.1 Gekko japonicus
AAGCCTTTTGAGACTTGCTACAGTGGCTTAAGTGGTTAAGACGCTGAACTGCAGGCTGTGGAAGGTCAGTAGTTCAGCAGTTCGAGACCCGGGTGCCGCATGATGGAGTGAGCTCCTGTCTCTAGTTCCAGCTCCTGCCAACCTAGCAGTACGAAAGCAAGAAATAGCAAGTAGATAAATAGGTACCACTTTGGCGGGAAGGTAACAGCATTCTGTGCGCCTTGGTGTTTAGTCATGCCAGCCACATGACCACGGAAATGTCTCTGGACAGCACTGGCTCTTCGGCTTGGAAATGGAGATGAGCACTGCATCCCTAGAGTCGGATTCGACTGGCTTTCGAGCAAGGGAAACCTTTACTTTTACCTATCTTATGTTGCAGCTGTTTCTTTGATCAATAGTTCGAGCAGTTTGCAGTTGCACAAGAGGACAGAAACAACAAAAGGAGAAACAAAGACCCAGCAGGAAGAATCACTTTAATACTGTACAGCTCCCTGGGAAAATAGTCTAGATCAAATACCTTACTGAATTCTCATTTCTAGGCTAAAGCAAGGTTCTGTAAATCTACTCAGAAATTTCTAACGAATGCTGATACCAGAGGATCTGTTCTTCTATGGCTTCTCACACCCTGCCCATGCCTATCCTAAGCCCTTCTCCCTGTCCAGACCCATTGTGGAATCTTATCAGCTGAGTGGTATCCAGTAGCCATTAGGATCAGAGCAGCTCAGCCAACACAGCCAGAGGCTTCATCCCAACTACTCAGCTTGTGTCCATCATCTCTTTCTCAGCCTAACCCTTCTCACAGGGGATAAGACAAAAGAAGGAAGAGCCATGTATGCTGCCCTGAACTCCTTGGAGGAAAGATGGGATAAAATCATACAGTTACCACTGGTTATGCAGTATTCATTGGGAAAATGGTATGGGAGGGAAAAGGAACCCCCCTCTGTGTTACATAGAAGGAAGCAATCAATTCAGGTAGACAAGCTGTAAGATTGAACAAGTTTGATTACTTTTCTTAACCTTCAAATAGCTCAAGGCATGCTTTCTTACAAATCCCAACACATTCCTGAATATCTACTGTTATGATTTAGCATTTCCATAGCATTTTAACAGTACCACAAGATAGAAATACTTTCTTTTCACAACAGACCTATGAGGTCATAGTTATTCTAGTTTTTCAAGATGGCCAAGGTTGTGAGTCTGTGAACCAATGCTGCTTTCTCATATCATTTCACTAGTGCTGCTAGCATTATCAATCTATATTATTTAGCTACTGCTTGTGTTAGCTGAATTGCCTTATTTCTTATCAAGCTTTGGGGAATTATGATATTAAAGGGCAATTGGCTCTTGAAAAGCTCAAGAACATAACCTGTGTATACCAGATTCAGAATTCACAGAGCCCGTGAATAGACAAGGAGACCAGGTTGATGTGATAATTGGTCTTTTACTTAATAATTATCAAGCATACAAAAATAACCAGCACACATACACATTCAATACAGTTCTAGGAAAATTAGGCAGGAAAAAGACAGCGACTTTTGCATTAGCAGGAATATTGTTTGTGGGTGATATGTTACCTGTCCGGTGAGATGAGTAGAGGGTGAGAGCTCCACTGCATCTGCAGAGAGTTTCCATTAAGTGGCCGATTTTGTGACCTGAGGCAGGAACTGGGCAGTCACTGGTTCCCAGAAAATGTAGAAGAACCCCCCCCTCCCAATACCTTAGAGTAGATAGGACAAAGGAAATGATGATTGGACAATTTACGGTTGCTGTGCGTGAGGGAGTGACACCTCTTGCGGAAGGGGTGTGACAAGAGAAGGGGGAAAGAGGGTGCCATCACTTTGACGATTCGATGATTATCATGGGTGTCTTCTGGAATGGTGACAGGAGGGCTCAATTGCATCTTTTGTTTCTGGCAGGGCAACAGTTTTTGTTTGAGAGTGACTTGGGGGGAAAGGAATGTGCTGCGTGATTGAGAAGCAATCCCTTCATGGCTTCTTTGCAGGAACCTCTGGCCTCTTTTTTCAGAACATGGTTCCTCTCTGGTCTGCTGCTGTGTCTGTTCATGAAGACCAGGGCTGCTGATCTGCATCACAGTGCTTGTGCAGATGCAGAGTGGAGCATGGGCAGGAGTCTTTTGTAGTTTTGGGTCCAGATCTGGCTTGGCATGTGCCTGTGGCACTAGGCTGCCCTGGCCATGGTATACAGTCCATAGTCCAGCATGGGGCACTCAGCTTAGGACCACAGCTCTGTCCATTGCCCTGGCACCCAGTTCACAGTCCAGCAAGGCATTGAGAGTAAAAGAGTCTCTTTAACAATGCAATCAGGAACGGTTTCTTGGCAACACTTGGTGACCAGCTATAGGTCCAAGAGGTCAGGCATTAAGTGGAAGTGGACTCTGGAAATAAACAACCAAACTTAACAAATGGGATGTATTTATATTCTGTAAACAATGTTTGTGTTGTAACGGTTCATGCCCTTTTGGTGGCCAGGGCTTGCAGATTGAGCAGAACAAGAATAGCAATTGGGAGCAGGGGTGGGGAAAGCCATTTGGTGATGTTGTGTCATGTGTGAAATACTCCTAGATATTATGGCAAGGAAGGGAAGAATCCTCCCAGGGATGCCTATTAGCATGGCAGCCCTGTGATGTTACCAGTCAGCAGTGTTCCCTCTAAGCTGAGTTAGTGTGAGCTAGCTCACAGTTTTTTAGCCTCCAGCTCACATGATTTTGTCTTAGCTCAGGAACGATGGCTCCAGAGCAAACTAATGCCTGCAGTAGCCAAATCGCTCACTCACGACTTTAATGCCAGTGTCAGGCTCCCAGTGAATTTTACAGCTCCCCTGCCATGGAGAAGGGGGGTCCCCCTCTCCTTAATGTATCTGGAGCTTGACACCATTGTGGAGCCAAATGTCCCAGCATCTTACTTGTTTACTATTCTCTTTTCTTAGTAAATAGAAGCTACGTGTCTGGGGGGGGGGGGATAAGCAAATGTTGGGAGGGATGCTCCATGAGGAATACGTGTCAAGTGGGGGGGGGTAGTTGGCTGTTAGTCTGGTGGGCAAAATCCCATGAGGTGATTGGGTTCTGACCTTTTATTGCTGATGTTTGAAACCACTATATCTGTAACCTTCGTGCGCTAATCTTTAGTTCTGACAAAGAAGTGTCGAGATGGATATCTATCAACGATCTCAATAAAGTTAGTTTTCCAGACTGGTTGTTGTTGAGAACTGATTTAACCAAGAGTCTGACAAATTGTCAGAACTCTAGATTTTCTTCCTCAACCTCCTGCACCACAAACGTAATGAGCGGAGAGGATGAGGAAATCCCTACAACTGTGGTGGACAGCACTGAAATAGAGCAACAGACCACCGCGGCTCCGGTGATGGCTGCGGAGCCTGAAGGAGCTGAAAGAGGGCACAGACTCAAGACTCATGGGAGCTCATTCCAGAAGGAAGCAGAGTGCATCCGTGCTGTGGAGGGCACTGAAGCTGAACGTCTCTGTAGGGAGTTCTGGGGTGAGGTTGAAGAGATAAGACGAGAGATGCAAAACATGGTGCTGGACATCCCTGGCATCATCATGGAAGCAATCCAGCAAGAGTTCTGGAATCATGAACTGGCCCCTCCACAAGGGCCTCCGCTTCCTCCCCCCACACCTCTGGGTGTTCCTGCTGGCCCGGCTGGGCTGAATAGCTTGTGCCCCTGGTAGCTCTGGAGTGACCTCGCAATGCCCTGGAAGTGACATTTGACAGCACTCCAGAGAAGCTGGCATTTTCCCTGTTGCAGGGGTGCAAATTCTTACGCGATTGGGGCCCCACTTTCACCACAGATGAGCACCGTGTGGATTTTATTGGGTCATGCCTCCGGGAACAGGCAACCGACTGGTTTGTGGGCCTCCACAACATCCAGGGACCGGAACTCTGAGATGTGAATGCCTTTATGTGGGCCCTCTGACACCAATACGAAGACCCCCTGGAGCTGGAGAGAGCGCGCACCCATTTGAGAGGCTTACGCTGGGGGGAGGGTGCTCAGTGCGGGAGTACTCCAATGAATTCAAAATGTATGCTGTGAAGCTCCAGGGGTGGCCTGAAGAGGTCCTCATTGAATTTTATCAGGCCGGGCTGAGCCACACAATCCTAGATCGGGCACTGGTCCAGGGCAACCCGCTGACGTTGAATGGGTGGATCCAGGTGGCCTGCAAGGCAGAGAACTTCTCCAACCTGTTGCGGATGTACCAGCCCCGTGTTCCTGTAAAGGCAGCAACAGCGGCAAAGACGGCAACCGAACAATGAGGAGCGAGAACCGAGACGAGAGAAGCCATCAGAGATCAATGGATGTGTCAGTTTATGCCTGAGATGTGGAGCCTTGGGTCATTTCAGATTAAGTTGCCCCTTTGACAAGAACCCCAGAGATGGGAAGATGAGTGAACGCAAGACTGCTGAGAAGAAGCCCAAGCCGCAAGGGGCTTGGATGAAGCATCCCAAGGTGCTTTAAGAAGGAGAGCAATGAAAGCCTGAAAGCACCTCCTCCAGTGGAGATGAGACAGACAAGCCGGCGGGAAAAGGCTGGGACCTGCTGTAAAGGGTGCAACTCGGCAGGTCTGAAAGTCTTGTGTGCCAAGTTCGGTGAGAATATCTCCCCCTTTGTTTTATGTAACTGTGACTGTAATAAATGCCAAGCTGGGCACCCAGATATGGGTGAGAGCCCTGATAGGTTCTGGATGTGCACAGGACTTAATCAGCCCATTGCTAGTCACCGGGCTTGGTTCATTGCCTGAACCTTTAGTTTTCACACAGATGAATGGGTCCCCAATGAAAGAGGCATGCAAGTATCAAACTTTGCCGTTAGTAGTGGGAACGAAGTCCCACTGCGAACAACACCCATTCATTATTACTCCTGCCGCCAAATTCTCAATGGTACTGGGCAACCCCTGGTTACAGGATCATGATTCATACGTTCAGTGGAGTGGAGGGGTCCTGCACTTTCCAGATCCCTGATGCAGGGTCCATGGGTGGAATCCCAAGTGGGGGGAGATGCCAACTCCCGTTGTGGAGCGTGTTTGTTTGGTGCAAGGAGAGCTTGATCTCATTCCCCCTAAGTATCGAGACTTGACTAGAGTGTTTGGAGAGGAGGAGGCAGACAAGCTCCCCCTCATAGAAAGTCAGACTGTGCTATTGAGATTTTACTTGGGCACCAAATGCCTAAAGGAAAGCTGTATGCAATGAGTCCTACTGAGAAGGAGGAACTGCGCCGGAACAAAAACCTGGCATGGGGTTTCATCCGCCCGGCCTCTTCCCCCTTTGCTGCCCCAGTTCTCTTCCGGAAAAAGAAAGACGGAGGGTTATGGTTGTGTACAGACTGTCGGGGGTTAAATGCAGTGTCCACATCAAATGCATACCCCCTCCCACTCATCAAGGACCTCCTGGCGGAGGCTTTCCAGGGGCACATCTTCACCAAACTTGACTTGCGAGACGCTTATTACAGAGTGCACATTTGGGAGGGGGATGAGCACAAAACAGCTTTCAATACCCCGTTGGGACAGTTTGAATACCTAGAGATGCCTTTTGGATTGGGGGGGGCACCTGGGGTTTTTATGAGTTTGACCAATTAAGTGTTGCACAAGCATTTATACCAAGGGGCGCTAGTTTACTTAGATGATATCTTTATTTATTCAAAAGATAAAGACGCACATGTTAAGGTGGTCAGAGAGGTGCTCAGCACACTTTACGAGCATTGCTCTTTGTCACGCTTTCCAAGTGTGAGTTTCATAAGGAAGAGCTGGACTTCCTGGGATACCAGATTACAGGGAAGGGACTGAGCATGGATCCCAGTAAGGTGCAAGCCCCGGTAGAGTGGGAGGCTCCTCGAACCCAGCGCCAGCTCCAAAGTTTTCTTGGGTTCTCCAATTTTTACCGCACCTTTCTCCCCAACTTCGCTCAGGTGGTTTTACCCCTTACTGACTTGTTGAAAATGTAGGGGAAGGGACCTGAAGGTAGTAAGCCTGGCGCCAAGCTGGATTGGACCCCAGAGTGCCAGCAGGCTTTTGAGAGGTTCAAGGATCTGTTTATTTCTGAGCCCATTTTACACCACCCTGATGAAAACAAGCCTTTTGTAATACACGTCGATGCATCTGATGTGGCGATGGGAGGGGTGATCCTGCAAAAAGGGGAGGATGGAATGCTCCATCCCTTGGCATATGTGTCAAAAAAGTTCTCCCCTACGGAGTGTAACTGGGCAGTTTGGGACAAGGAGGCAGCAGCCATTAAGCTGGCTCTTACGGCCTGGAGAACAAGTTGGAAGGGGCACGGGTGCCATTTGAAGTGTGGACGGATCACAAAAACCTGGAAGCCTTACGCACGCCTCGGCGCCTTAACGCCAAACAGCTACGCTGGGTGGAATTTTTCTCTAAATTCCGATTTACCTTTCAGCACCTCCCCGGGAAGGCAAACTCCCTGGCAGATGCACTTTCCCATCTCCCGCAGCATGACAGCCAAAGGAAGGAAATCATAGACTCCATGTTCACACCCACACTTTTTGGGGGGAAGTTCTGACTTGCAGCTGGGTGAAAGCTGAGACTCCTAATGATGCTGAACCTTGGGTTTGGAAATTTAAAGCTGCGTTCACAGAAGGGGACATGGAAGACATTAACGGTGACAATTCAGTAGAGCAGAAGGGGGATGGATGTTAGTACAGGGGTGGGAGATTGTTTGTACTTAAAGCATTGAGGGGGGAAATCCTGACATTGGCACATGGAAATAAAATGGCAGGGCATTATGGGTACCTGAAAACTCTGCACCTCCTTCAAAGGCAGTTCTGGTGGCCACGCATGAGGGCAGACATTTCCCTATATGTGAGTTCTGGAGGGAACTGCTGCAAATGTTGGGGGTGGAGCAGGGGCTCAGCAGTTCTTATCATCCAGAGATGGATGAACAAATGGAGCAGGTGAATCAGGTTGTGGAGCAGTTACTCAGATGCTTCACCAATTATCAACAGGATGAATGGGTCGACCTCCTCCCTTATGCAGAATACAGTTACAATAGCTTGGTGTACCATGCCATGGGCCTCTCCCTCTTTATGGCTGTGCACAGGTATGAGGCCTCCCCCCTCCCCATGGTGACTGCCCAGGAGCCCACACACGGAGACTTGCACTTGTGGTGGGGGGCCTTAAAGGATCGATGGTCCCTGATACAAGAGACTCTGAACAGGGTGAAAAAGGACTACAAAAAGCAATCTGATAAAGGGAGAGCTCCGGAATGGGAGCTGCACCTCTCTACTAAAAATATAAAAGGGCTCCAGCCGGGATGGAAGCTGGTATGGAAGTATATTGGCCCATTCAAGGTGGTGAGGGTCTCGAACAAAGTGGCAGTGGAACTTGATTTACCTAAAAATCTGTGTCATATTCACTCTGTCTTTCATTTCAGTCTACTGAAATGGGATCTGGGACCAAACAAATGGAGTCCTCATCTGGTTGCCCCACCTCCTCAAATTGTGGATGATGAACCCCACCAAATTGTTGAGAAAATCCTTGATTCTAAACTGAGGTGAAACCCATTGTACTACCTGATAAAATGGAAGGACTTTGATGAATCGCATAATGAGTAGGTGAAATGTGAACACATTAGGGGCCCCTCTCTCATCCGTGCATTCCATAACAAATACCCCCACAAGCAGAAGGGGTGAGGAATCTTGGGAGGGGCAGAATGTCGGGCTCCCCATGAATTTTACAGTTCATCTGCCATGGAGAAGGCCCCCCCCTCTTTGATGCATCCAGAGCTTGACACCATTGTGGAGCCAAATGTCCCAGCATCTTACTTGTTTACTATTCTGTTTTCTTAGTAAATAGAAGCTACGTGTCGGGGGGGGGGATAAGCAAATGTCAGTTCTGGTGGGAGGGATGCTCCGTGAGGAATACGTGCGTCGTGGGGGGGGGTAGTTGGCTGTTAGTATGGTGGGCAAAATACTGTGAGGTGATTGGGTTCTGACCTTTTATTGCTGTTGTTTGAAAGCACTATATCTGTAACCTTTGCGCGCTAATCTTTAGTTCTGACAAAGAAGTGTTGAGATGGGTATCTATCAACGATCTCAATAAAGTTAGTTTTCCAGACTGGCTGTTGTTAAGAACTGATTTAACCAAGATTCTGACAGCCAGTAGCTCACAAAGTAGAATTTTTGCTCACAAGACTCCACAGCTTAGAGGGAGCATTGCCAGTCAGTGTGATCTCAGAGGGGCAGTTGGTTTTCCAATAGGAAGTAATGCCATACACCGTTCATATAAAAATCACTCCAGATAGAAATTAAACTATCTCATAAGCCTAGCCTAGGACAAGGAATGAATGGCAGGTACAGCCTAGGAAAAAGTATTTGGAAGTTCATCAAAGGAAACTGGCTTAATAGTTCCCACCTATCCTAAAGTAAAGGATATTTTACTACATTGGGGTCTCAGGAAAACAGCATCACACCTCATGGTAACTTCTTTCATTCCCATCTGTCATGGCTCAGGTGGGGTGTCACCTGACGCTGCCACCACTCTGGTTCCAGGCTCCCTTGAGAAGGCCCAGAGCACCCTCATAAGACCTTTAGACCTCCCTTTTGGCCGAATAATAGGCGTGAGGACCAGGCAGAGTGAACAATGAAAATAGTTTACTCTATAGGAGGTCAAACAACAAGATGCAGAATAATAACAGTACGTAGGTGAAAAGAAAAGAAATCAAATTCCCTTACGCGTCTAAATATACTGCCCCTAGCTCACTATCTGCAGTGGCCTTAGACTACTCATCCTTCCCTCAGGATGAGGGTTTCTTCCTGCAGCAGCCTTCCTTCTGGCTCTGCCCTTTGGGAAGAAGAACAGCTTTTCCTGCTGCTCCAAATCTTTTATTCCAAGCCCTCCTCTTTTCCTATTGGTCAATTTTGGCTCCAAAACCTCTCATGGGCTTCTGGGAGTTGTAGGCCCAGCCTCACTTACTGCTAGCCAGGCTCCCTGGGCCTAGTAGGCCCCTGGTGTGTGTGTGTGTGTGTGTAACTCTACACCCAAGATGCTGGTCGCCTTGCTCCTCAACAGACCTCTAACCTTCTGGAAAGACCTGCCTCTCTTCAAGACTGGTAGATATAAATCTATTTCCCCCATCTCACTATTCATCTTATCCAACCTTGCAAGTGTGTTTCTAATACGTATTTGGTATGTGTGTTTTGCTTTCTAGTAGTTTTCAATAAAACTCTGTTAGTTAAACATAAGCCTGGTTCATTTGAGAGTTCTCTGGAGGAAGGATCTCGGTATACAAAGGTGAAAAAGGTTTATGCAACTCTTGTGAAAAGCTAAATTCCCCAACCAACCAATTAATTAATTAGGCCTGTTTGGGTAACAGTAGAAGGTATGATGTGCAGCCTGATACTAAGATATAGGGTGAAACTTAGCAATAATTTTGATGGAAGAAATGTGTAGATATACCAGTTTGATCTACCATTCAGATTACCATGCTAGATAAGTTCTTTCCATAGTGGTACCTCAACAAAATTATGGAAGGAGGCCAGTTGCTGGGATCTGATGTCTCCTCTTGATTAAAAGATTGTCCCAGTTTGACATTCACTCATTCCAGATCTATAATTTCTTTAATATTTTCATTCCAGAGTATTCACTTATTTAGCTGCTTGTTCCCCGCGAAGTTCAATAAGAAAAATCCTTTTTATGTTGGAGTTGAATTAAAGCAATGTATAACCATAAAATGACGCTTAAATTTAGACATGCAGCATGGAAATCTTTGCTTCTTTGATTTAGATTGTATTAAGAAAGTGTCTCATGTATAGTTGTAAACTATGATTTTTCAATGCAGAAGCTGATAAGCACAGAGGGGTAATTTTGGGGTGAAGTATTTTGCATGGTGGTTCAAATGCACAGGAGCAAGAATTGAGCAAGAAGTAGGTGTCAAACAGTGAATTTGAGACTGGAGCCAACCAGAATAGACAATCTGCTGCCCCCCCAATCCTGGTTTCAGAGGTGATGGAATTGTCTTTCATCAAAGACAAGATTTCCCCCCCCCCCCAATTGAAATGGAAATTGATGAATGGGAATGTGAAAGTGATGATCATCCCATGATGACTGAAACATGAAGTGATGACTTGTATGAAAATCACATTCACCGGTACGTATCACACCATCTCAGACCCAAGACTTCCAATGGAAGCAGTTCACACTGTGAGCTGCAAGTCATCCAGTTATGAGTCATTGAAGATATTGAAAATATTGAATTATGGGACTTCCGGTCTTTGGCGTGGCAAAGGCATATGGCTCGGGAGAGTTCCCGTGATGTCAAACCGGATCGCCAGGTTTGGAGGGGGTTTAAACTCCTTCGGAGCCCACATGGACTCCCCTGCAGAGGGGTTCAAGCAAGGGGCTTGATCCCGGGCCCTCCATGAGTGGTGGCAAGCAGATTGAGCCCAGGGATGCCCTGAAGCACAAGCCTGAGTGAGAGCAACTGTGGCTTCCCCCACAGTGGTGAACCCATGACTACCAGGACAGGGAGAAACAGCGGCTTTTAAGGCTTCACAAGACTTTACAAGTTTCCAACATAAACTCTACAAGATTCCAATATAAACTCTACCACAGTGAGTACCTTTTAAAATCACTGGTGTTAGAAACAACTGGATAGCCCTTTTAAAGAGACTTAAACAATTAAGGGTGGAACGGACACCCCCCCCCCCTGAA
>NW_015169173.1:1640337-1647579 GCF_001447785.1 Gekko japonicus
CAAGATTTCCCCCCCCCCCAATTGAAATGGAAATTGATGAATGGGAATGTGAAAGTGATGATCATCCCATGATGACTGAAACATGAAGTGATGACTTGTATGAAAATCACATTCACCGGTACGTATCACACCATCTCAGACCCAAGACTTCCAATGGAAGCAGTTCACACTGTGAGCTGCAAGTCATCCAGTTATGAGTCATTGAAGATATTGAAGATATTGAATTATGGGACTTCTGGTCTTTGGCGTGGCAAAGGCATATGGCTTGGGAGAGTTCCCGTGATGTCAAACTGGATCGCCAGGTTTGGAGGGGGTTTAAACTCCTTCGGAGCCCACATGTACTCCCCTGCAGAGGGGTTCAAGCAAGGGGCTTGATCCCGGGCCCTCCATGAGTGGTGGCAAGCAGATTGAGCCCAGGGATGCCCTGAAGCACAAGCCTGAGTGAGAGCAACTGTGGCTTCCCCCACAGTGGTGAACCCATGACTACCAGGACAGGGAGAAACAGCGGCTTTTAAGGCTTCACAAGACTTTACAAGTTCCCAACATAAACTCGACAAGATTCCAATATAAACTCTACCACAGTGAGTACCTTTTAAAATCACTAGTGTTAGAAACAACTGGATAGCCCTTTTAAAGAGACTTAAACAATTAAGGGTGGAAGGGACACCCCCCCCCTGAAGCGGCTTGGCAAAGAAGGAGCCAATTACCTGCTACAATCTCAAAGGGCTCAGAAAGAAATGGTAGATCTCTGGGGTTTATATCTTTTGGCACATCATTTTTAAGTTTTATGACCTTGTGGATTATAATTATTGCTTGACCTCAATTTGGATTACAATATAAAATTTATGGATTAATTTTGACTTTTTATTTTATTTTTATTTATTTATTTTGGGACTTATATCCTGCCCTACACATTGTGTCTCAGGGCAGCTAACAAATAGGGTTTAAAAATTTAAAACTTTAATTTTGGATCTACAATTTGTCTAAGTGGGGCTAATAAGAAGATACCTAAGTGGATTACAATTTATTTAACCCTTATTTGGATTATAAATTAAAGATAAGGAAGAAGAAAGAAGAAAAGGAAAGGAAAATATAAAAGGTTTACAACTGGATTGGAATTTACTTTCAGTTTCCAAGCATCATTTCCGTAAAAGAGAGACATCATTTTTAGAGCTGTTATGTCTTAGTAACCCATTTGTTGTTGTTACCAAAGTACAGTTTGTATAGATTGTAAAGTAAAGAAAGGTAAAGGTTCCCTCCTGCTTGGGTTTGAACTGGCTTGTGGGACCTAGTAAATTACCAAGAGATTCTTTTAATTTAACACAGGAATTCACTATAGCAAAGTAGAGATTTTTGATTCTAAAATATGAGTCAGAATATGGATAAGAAAGTCAGACCCACTAACAATCCATCTCCTGGCCAAGGTAGATCTGTGACTGCCACCTTGGCACAGATTTCTGCAAAAGATCTCCAAGCCTTAATACAAGAGGCTGTGACTGCAACAGTCAACCCTATACAAGACAAATTAGACACATTGTCACATTGTCACAATGTCATGGTCATTAGTGAAGAAAGTGGAATCTTAACAAAACTCTATGGAAGAAACACTCATTAAATTAGAGCTGGACAGAGCAGCATACATTTTAAGATTTCAGAACATACCAGAAAAGCAAGATGAAAATTTGAAAACGGAAATGACACAAACAATGGCAGAATATATAGGAGCAAAAAGTTCAGATGAATTACATAATGAAATTGATGTAGCCTATAGAATGAACTCAGCATATGCCAAAAGACATGGCTTACCAAGAGAAGTATACGTGAGATTCCATAAGATATCAACAAGGGATGCTGAAGGTCTCTTCTTTACATACAGAGGGAAAAGATACAAAATTAACTCCACGTTCAAAGTGGAAGATTTTATTAAAATACACGGAGGTGATTTAAAAAATGAAGAAGAAGGAGGAGGAGGACAAATGGAGAGTGCTGAAGTAACTCAACAAGAAACAAAAGGATCAACTGGAAAGACTACAATATCCCTGAGGGTTACAAGACTCAAACTGAAGAAAAAAGATAAAACGCCAAAGACATATGGACAAAGGTAAAATTAAGATAATCTCAGTAAATGTTAATGGATTGAATGCACCTCAAAAAAGAAGACAAGTTTTCCAACAACTAAAGAAGATGCAACTAAACATTCTATGTCTTCAAGAAACTCATATAAAAGACTCTGATCAAAAATTTTTGCAGAATAAAAAATTTGGGAAAACATTTATATTTTCAGACAAAGAAAATAGAAGAGAGGTGTAGTGACATATGTGAAAGAACATTTACATCCAGAACTAATATATAGTTCTGAAGATGGAAGAATATTGATAGTTCAAATACAAAGACAAGGTAAAACAACCCAAGTTATAAATATATATGCACCTCATCAACATCAAGAAAAATATTACAAGTTACTTCAAGAACTTATCTCCAAACAAAATTATGATGAAGTCTGTCTAATTGGAGAATATAATGCTGTTTTTGACAGATGTGTAGATAGAAAAACGAATATCGGAAAACAAAAACATGGTAATGAATTACCCAACACATTTCTACAACTTGCAGAAGAACGTAGATTGATTGACGCTTGAAAGACCAGAAATCCAAATAAACAAGACTACACCTTTTACTCCGCAAGACATGTCCATGATAGACATGTGTTGGATCTCATCAACAATTATAAATTGCATAATAGAAGTAGAAATCCTACCAGCAATATTCACAGATCATAACCCTTTTATGCTTATATTGCAGGATGCTCCAAAGAAAAATAGATGAACTCTTAATACGTTTTTATTAAAAAATACAAAGTTTGTAACAGAAACAAAAAAAGAATTTCAAATCTTCTTTGAACAAAACATTCAACCAGATATATCTATTAGAACAGTATGGGATTCATTCAAAGCATATGCTAGAGGATGGGTGATTAGAGAATCAGCTCATAAAAAAAAGAATGGAAAAGTTTGAACAAATTAAGGAACAAATTAAGAAACAAGAAAAAAATCTAAAACAAGACACTAGCAAACCAATTAAGAGGGAAGCTAAAACTTTTACAACATCAAATGAACTGTCAACTGTCAGAAGAAATAGCCAAAAAAATCATGTATGCTAAACAAAACTTTTTTGAAAATGCTAATTAACCAACTAGATGGCTAGCATATAAATTAAAGAAAGAAAAAGAATAGAAAAATGATAAAAGATACTGAAGGAAATGAAAAGAGCATACCTAATGACAAACAAAAAAATTGAGAATTTTTAATAGAAAGTTGTATCAAAAAGGAGAAGCTGCAACAGAAGAGATTCAAAACTTCTTGAAGGAACACAACTCAATTAAATTTACATAAGAACAAAAGAAAATCTTAAAAGAACAAATAACTAATCATTAAATAACAGAGGCATTCAAGAAGTAATGGAAAGGAAAAACTCCAGGTCCAGATGGTCTGCCAGCAAAATTTTATCTTGTCTTTGAAGAACAGCTAATATTGCCACTAAAATATGGTATACAGAGTATAAGATTAGATGGTAAAATACCAGAAAGATGGAATGAGGCATTAATAATTTTGATACATAAATAAAATTAAAAACTATAGACCAATCTCATTATTAAATCTATGCTTCTATTCTGGCAGCAAGATTGAAAAAAGTATTGATACAGATAATCCATCAGGACAAAGCAGGTTTTTTTTACCAAGAAGACAGCTCAGAAATGATATAAGAACTGTGTTAAATGTGATTGAATATTTTGAAGCACATCCAGAAAAACAGATTGCTTTAATCTTTTTAGATGATGAAAAACTTTTGATAATGTGAGCTGGAGTTTTATGCTGGCACAGTTATTAACTTCACAATGTGGCACATAATTTTTTACAATGATACAAGCAATTTATACTAAACAACAAGTGAGGATTCTTATTAACGGAGACTTATCACAATACATTAAAATACAAAAGGGAACTAGACAAGGTTGTCCATTCTCACCATAACTATTTATATTTGTACTTGAAATACTCAACAATATGATCAGAGAGGACAGAACCATCAGAGGAATTAAAATAAGAGGATAATATAAATTACAAGCATTCGCACATGACTTGGTATTTATTCTATATAATCCATTGTGTTCAATTACAAAGTAATTAACCACATTGTTAAATTATGGTAAGGTGGCTGGATTGAAGATTAATCTAAATAAGCAAAAATGTTAACACAAACTATGACTAAAGATCATGTGAAACAATTGCAAGAGGAATCAGGATTTGAATCACCCAAAAAAGTGAACCATTTGGGAATAAAAATGACAAACAGATTGTTACCAGAACTCCTCTAAGGATGGTTCCGAAAGCCCAGTTCTGTTTTATCTACAACAGGGGGCTTTTCCTGAGTCCTTGGTTGGTCACTTGTATACAGAGATCTTAATCAGAACAAACACACCAGGTTTAATGAATAAATGGTGTCTTTACTAGATATTTCTCAAGCACACGCAAAACAGATACACTCACACATACACACAAGATTCCTTTAGTTACAGTAGTAAATAGAAAGCAATCAGTATGAAAAATAATAAATTCAGACTAACATAGGGTTGAGGCACAGGAGGGTAGCGTTAATACTCATCTGATTCCGAATGAAAGGTGACTCTTTCTCAGCAGAAGGATCAGGAACATAAGCTCTATCTTTAGGGACCCCAAAAACACACTGTGTGGACCAGCCAGACACGTGTGCGCTCTCCTGGGCGCGCTTTACCAGGAAAACACTTAGGATCACCTGCAGTAGACTTAAGTTGCAAGGTGAAAAGTATGAGGAAGGATGGGTTAACCAGCAACAGAGAAACAAAGGCTGTGTTTCTCTTTTTAAAACCTAGTATTGGGGGTTGGCGTAAGGCCAATCTATACTTGAAATCCGTCCCCTTCTCTATGCCTATAGGTTGACGGGTTGTGACGTTCTACCTAAGGGGCAGGGGGCAATATTTAAATTCTAGCCTAACTTCAAAGAGGAGCCATGTGGCAAGGTGTCAAAGTTGTATTCCCATGGCAACCTTTGACTTGAAGAGATGCCTGGTCCATAAAGGCAAAACAGGATGTTATTCTTTGTGATGCACAAACCAGATAGAGAGAGGGGTTACGCATTGTCCCACAGATCAATAATGGTGGGAAACTTGTTGTTCTTTCAGGTCTCCAAGCTGAGCTTAATGGCGAAGGTCTTCTTTGTCCTGAGGCACGCTGGGAAGGTGTGGGTGTGCACGTGTTCTTGTAGCACAGGCAGCTCAAGCCTCACTCATCCAGATGCAGGCATTAGATGCAGGGCAAGCCATTCACAACACAGCAATCCTCTTATCCCACATGCAGAAATGCAAAGACATATTACAGACACATATCATCAGCACAGCACAAATAATACACTTAAAAGCACACGTGGTAACAAGATGTAGCTCTTTGATGAAAGATAATTATATAGAACTCATGATGGAAATTAAAAAGGACTTAGAAAAGTGGGAAAACATACAAATATCTTTGATGGGTAGAGTAGCCACTATCAAGATGAATACTCTTCCCAGGCTCATCTTTTTATTTCAAATAATACCAATATTACAAAATCAACAGTCCTTCAAAACAGTACTTCAAAGAACTGGAGAAAGCCATATCACAATTTATATGGCAAAATAAAAAACCAAGAATAAAGATGAAAAATGTATAAGATGCCAAAGAAAGAGCTGGATTTGGTTTACCAGATTGGCTTTTATATTATAGAGCGACAGAATTGGTTTGGATAAAAGAGTGGATATTATTAGAAAATACTAGACTTTTAACTTTAGAGGGACATGAACTTTTATTGGGTTGTCAAGCCTATATGTGGTATGGAAAATCAGATTCTCATAAATATTTTAAACAACACATGATTAGAAAATCCTTATTGAAGGTATGGGAAAATGTTAAAAAAAATCATTTTATACCAAGACACCCAAATGGTTTCACCACTTGAAGCTTTTACAAATCCTAACCTTTTCCAAAAAAAACATGCTGTTGAGATATGAAGATTTATTAGACAAGGAAAATGAATGAAAACCAACAAGAAAATTTAAAGAAGAAACAAATATAGGTTGGTGGGAAAGGTCACAAATAGTCAAGATTTGCTAAAGATAAACCGTTGGGCTTTTACTTAGAAAAAACAGAAATGGATAAAATATGGTTATATGCTGATGATAAATTGATTAAGAAATTGTATGTATTAATGCTAGAAGATAAAACACAGGATGAAATAGTGAAGAATTGATCTTTGTGATGCACAAACCAGATAGAGAGTCATTATAGCCAAAATATTGGAAACTGCTGAGATGGATAAATTGACTATGATATTAAGAGGAAATAATAAAGAAGACTTTGAAAACACTTGGTCAAGATTTTATGATTGGATAGTAAAAACATAATAACTAAAATTCCTGGACCTCTAACCGAAACAAAAAGAATCAAGGACCTAAGAATCATAGATGTAACTATTAATAAAATATAATTGTATGTTGTGAAGAAATAATAACAAGAATTTCTAGAATATAATAAGACATCAAAAATAATGCTTAAAATGATATAGTCAGAATCTCCCTTTTATGTGTATTTATGTATGTTTTTTATTTTTTGTCTTGTTTTGTTTGTTTTATATAATTGAAATAAAAATACATTGAAAAAAAGAAAGGAAGAAGGTATTGAATTAAGGGAATGCAAGCATAATATTTCAGACCTGCAGGACCCTATTATGAGTTAAAGTTGGTGCCATGCAGCAGGAGCCAGTTCAAGACTTCCAATGTTTGTGCCAAAGGATGCCTTTGATTTGGTGCTCTGAGCTTGCCCCTTCACTTGCATCAATCCACAGCAGCCCTCTGAACTGTGGTACCATCTACATGGCACAGTGCTGCTTTGCAGGGAGACAGACAGGTACAGGAAAGGTTGGTGCTCACCACAGTTCCCTCTAAACTGTCCTAGGGGGCACTGGTGCACAACATTTTGGAGGCCAGCTCAGAAGGTTTCTGCTCTGCTCTCATCCAAGCTTCCATAGGAAACAATGGAAGTTGGGGGCACCTCCTTCTGGGGCTCATAGAATTGGACCACCTGGTCCAATCTTTTTGAAACTTTTTTTGGGGGGTTGAGGAGAGGCACCAGCAGCTATGCTAATAATTTGGTGCCTCTACCTCAAAAAACAGCC
>NW_015169173.1:1647869-1664002 GCF_001447785.1 Gekko japonicus
TCACCACAGTTCCCTCTAAACTGTCCTAGGGGGCACTGGTGCACAACATTTTGGAGGCCAGCTCAGAAGGTTTCTGCTCTGCTCTCATCCAAGCTTCCATAGGAAACAATGGAAGTTGGGGGCACCTCCTTCTGGGGCTCATAGAATTGGACCACCTGGTCCAATCTTTTTGAAACTTTTTTGGGGGGTTGAGGAGAGGCACCAGCAGCTATGCTAATAATGTGGTGCCTCTACCTCAAAAAACAGCCCCCCAGAGCCCCAGATACCCCTGAACCAATTCTCCATTATAGCCTATGGGGCCCATCGACTATAATGGTCCCCATAGGCTATAATGGAGCCAGGAAAAAAACCCCATTTTTTTGCACACCCCTATTATGATTTAAATATGATTTGTAAGCTGCCTTGAGTCACAGGGAAAAGTGGAATATAAATATTTGAATAAACAAGTACTTTGGGTTGGTTGATAATATTTAACCAACTTCCTGGTTGTTAGGTTAGGCAGGGTTTTGAAAGTGATTGTTCCATCTCTGTTATACTTGACCTGCAATGCTGGTTATCATATTTCACTAAAAAACCCCAAAGTAGACTGTAGTAGTACCCCCCCTCCCCAAGTGCTGGTATGTTTTCTAAGGGTCAGCTCAGAGCGACGGTCGAAGGCCAGGTCTACCAGTATAGTCGACTGGGGTGGGTAGACCTATTCTCCAGAGGCCAGGTTACAAATATAGTGAAATAGGGCAGGTAGACCTGTTTTCCGGAGGCCTGGTCTACCCCTATAGAGGACATTTTGTGTAATGAAATTTGACGATTCTGTTTTCTCTTATAATGTTTAAATTATTCTTAAAATATAGTTTAAATATAGTGTAAAAGAATTCATTCTGAGATTTTTACAAGGTTATGGAAATTTTACACAATAGCCAAATGAGACTCAGTCACAACTTTAATGCTACTTGTTTTTTTGTTCACAAGGTACCATTTCTGGTCACAACACTGTGGAGCTTAGAGGGAACATTGATTTTTGCTCACCACTGACTTTTAATGCCACATCCTTTGCTTGACTGGGAAACTATGCGACTTGACAGAAATAAGTTAAGTATGCCTTGTTTCTAGCATACGTCATTCTAGACCCTTATTATAAATATACTTAATGAACATACCATCCCACAGACTAGGATGCATGTATAGAAATATCTATCATCTGTTAATTAACTGAGATAGTAAAAAATCAGAAAAAAACTGAGCAAGAGCTGAAAGAAGTGGACGCCAACACCAAGAAGCTCAGAAAACAACTGCAGGTGATGGAGAAAAAGGGAATGATGGAGGAGTCTCATTTGTTACAGCTACAAATGAAAAGAGCAAGCTATGTTCTAAGATTTCAAGGTGTTCCGGAAGAGAACGGAGAGAATCTCAAACAGGCCCCATGGCAGATATAAAAATGGATTTATTACAAAACAAAATTGATAAGATCTCTAGGTCGTATCCAGAAATTACAAGAAAGAATAATCTGCCAGGGGAATATGGTAAAATTCTCCAGAAGACAAGTGAGAGATCAAATTCTCAAAGTGACAAATGGAACTACCCTGAAAATCAAGGACAAAGAAATAAAAGTGTTGAAGGACATTCCATTTGAAATAAGAAGGAAAAGAAGAAAATATAGAGACTTGGTTTTATTCCTACATAAGAATACCATTCCCTACAGATGGATTGTATCCAAAGGCACAAGCTTCAAATTTATAGACAAGAAAGAAAAAAATTGACTCTGTTGAAAAGGCACGTGAATTTCTGCATCAACATAGTTGTCCAGCAGGAGGAGAAGAAGAGGAGGAAGAAGACAGCACCAAACAAAGTGAAGAAGAAGGAGCAGTGGCATCTTCAGACGAGAACTCAGACTCTAAACTGATCGCGGCAGCCCCAAAGACAAGCTACCACTTGAGAAAGAAAAAGTATAAAAGATGAGATGTTATTGCACTTTGAAATCTCTTACAATGTTTTGTTATAATTATTACTTATTTTGCTCTTTAAGAAGTCAGATACGGTGGTGTTTAAATTTTTACTTCAGTTTAAATTGATTATTAGATGACCACATTCAATGAACTTGAATTGAACATTAAGTTTAAAGCTAACTTTTTAAGCAGTATGTATGACCACCATCTCTTGGGGTTTTAGTGGGTTTTCTTTACTTTCTCCTATAGTTTGTAGACCCCCTCCCAAATGTTGTTGTAGTTTATAGAAAATGCAATAAAAAATCCCCTACGGGGGGCATTAAAAAAAAAAGAAATATCTATCTAGGCTCTGTGAAGCTTCTCCAATCTTGCCTTAATGTATGCAGAAGTCCCAATCAGTACATAGATAAGCTGCAGGTCTTGATAATTATAGATAGCGAAAAGCCTCAAAAACCCTCTGCCGGCAGCTTACAATAATTATGGTAGATGGGTAAACGATAACATCATCCCAGTCTGGACGCTTATCACCTCCCAGCCGCTAGTGCTCAGCTCCTCAACATTCACTGTGTCCTCGGTCTCAGGGAGATTCTTAAAGTGGAAGCGCTAAACGTGCTCCGGTGAAAAGGGATCAAAAAATAAAGTCAACAAGGTAAGTTTTCATAGATTTTGGCTGAGCTACTTGTCAGTATCAGGATCTTTGGTCTGGTAGCTCCCACAAGGCTCCGAAGTATTGGAGTGCTTCTCGGGTGAGGGCATTGGAGAAGGGGGGCCATGTAGTGCAGGTCGCCACCTGTAGCCACTTCCCACATCCGCTCCCTGCGTGAACCTCTCTCCGGGGGGCTCACTGAGGTATTGGTGGAGACAAACCCCACTCTATTACCCCTCCAAACAGCCGAGAAGTCAGAAGTAGGCAGAGAGACTCCTCTACCCGCCGCTAAGTGTGTTGCGCCAAAACCAGAAACTCAATTGTGGGCCCGAAGTTAAATTTATCAAGTTAGCCTGAGTGAAGGAAGACACAGGAAGATGGTCCACTCTTACAGAACAGGAGTTAAGGGAAGTAGCTTGGGCAGGCAGATCAGTTCCCAATGATGAGTTGGAAAAGCTAGTTGCTAGTCACTGCTTTTGCATTTGATCACCCTCCTGAGGGGGACTAACTACAGCACCAGTGTGCCAAGAGGGATATAACTACTGTAAAAAAAGAAACAAGTGAAGAGTAATTAATGTATTTTGTTAGAAGGAGAAAGGGATGGCAAGAGAAAACTGCAGTTATCAGACAGATCAATTAAAACAGCTCAACAATAAATTAAAATAAAACATAGGATTAATGAGATCATTGACATTTGAAACATGCCGCCCTTTCGTAAATAAATAATATAATTTAATTATTCAGTGTGTTACAGTTCTTGGTGCTGTCATCATAACAAACTACAAAGCTTGTCATCATGCAGTTAAACATTGGACTGTGTTTATTTTCAGATAGATTGCTTGCCACTTATTTTTTACACTCAGCCTCTTCCTTTCAAGACTTTTCCCAAGTTCCCTTTTGCATTCCACTCACACCTTTAATTCTTGCTTCCTTTTCTAACCCCAATTTTCTTGCTCTGTTTCCTATATCCCTATTTTAATTAAGAGCTGGGAGAAATTCGGTGTGCATCCTTCCTTGACCCCCCCCCCAAGATCCCTTTGCAAATATCTGCATCCTGTAGCACCACAGTGAGCGGCATAGTGGGGGAAGAATTGTTGTAGAAATGCACAGTTCAGACTTGTGGAATTTGGCGATGGAATGAAAATTATTTTCCGGGGGGGGGGGGAAAGGAACATATTGCTTTGTATAGGATTAAATTATTTGGCCTGCGTTTTGCAGGTCAGATAATGAAATGTGTCCCTTTTGGCTTCAAAAATACATGACTCAATCTAGTTACAAGATGTTTGCTTTTTAAAATGGCCCCTAACCACTGTCTTTCCTTTTCACTGTAGATTGTATGCTGAGTCAGTGTGTTTTGGGCAAACTTCTTCGGAATACAATGAGGCCGGCATTTAATTTCACCTTTGTACCTCAGCTGTGCAACATGAGTTTACCAATAAGATGCAGGAGACCATCACCTGCTTTTGAATGTCCCAACTGATTGTGTGTTGGGTAAGATTGTCATAAAACCCGGTGAAAACTGCACTGAGAGGGAGATAGGGCTGCCAAGCCTCCTGCAATGGTGGGAGACCTCCCAGTGACACCACCCCTCTTCCTGCCACCACTTAGAGTGGAGGCAGGAGAGAAATAAACAAGAAAATCACCATAGGGTCAACAGCATGATGTCACTTCTTGTTTTACCATACAGTTTCTGGCAATTCCTAGAGAGGCACGACAGCAAATCCAGGTTTTCCATGGAAGTGATGTCATGCCATTGCTGACAGCACCCCTCCATCTCCCTGTTCTCCTGGACTCCCACTGGTTGCCAGGCTGCCCCTGACAACCTTAGAAGGGGAAAAATTCCTGGGGCCCTGGTCACCATGAAGGCCCACAGAGCTGGGATAGTCATGTTATTTATTGCCATATGATAGTGGTACTTATAGTGAGCTCTGGGATTCTCCCAGAATTAGAACTGATCTCTAGACAACAGAGATCAGTTCCACTGGAGGAAATGGCAGCTTCAAAGGCAGACACTTTGGCATCACATCCCTGCTCAGCTCCTTCCCCTCTCTGGATTCCCCTCTTCATAGTCACTGCCCCCAAATCTCCAGGCATTTCCCAAACCAGAGTTACTAGAAACTGGGTTGGGTCTGGGCAGGGTTGCCAGGTCTCCAGCTATAATGGGAGACCTCCCGCCCCCTTCCAGGCCTTCCCAACACCCTTCATCTAAGAAGCAGGAGAAAAATTGGGGGGGGGGGTTAATGGGGTGCAATTGGCAGCATCCTAGTGTGATTATGTCACTTCTAGCATGACCAAAAGTGATGTCACTGCACCACCAGTGATGGTCTAGCATTCAGCCAAAACTAGAGCATCACCAGTGACATCATTGTGTCACAGGTGAACCCCCCCCCTTGCAGGTTAATCTCCTGCCAGTTGTCAATTTCATGAGTTTAAGGTGGGAGGTCCAGAGGGAATTTTTGTCTGGGGACTCATGGTAGCTCTTGACAGTGCTGTTTGTGAGAGTCAGTTTTGTGTAGTGGTTAAGTGCATGGACTCTAATCTGGGAGAACCAGGTTTGATTCCCCACTCCTCCACTTGCAGCTGCTGGATGACCTTGGACAAGCCATAGTTCTGTCAGAGCTGTTTTCTCAAGGACAATTCTGGAAAGAGCTCTCTCAGCCTCACTGTAATGTATTGGGCTTGCGATCCATAACAAAAGCAAGAGTGCACCAGTAGGAACGCAGGGATTCTAAAATAGCCCAATAAGGTTACCTGGAAAGGTAACCTGGTGTAAATAGCCTATCACGGGGATTGGGGTGTGTGTTGGGTGTGACCTTCTTTGGGCATAAAACCTGGCTTCGTCCAGGGGTCTCTGTCTTCGTTCTCACTGCTGAATCACTTAATAAACTATGAGCTGATCACTCAATGCGTCCAAACCCAGTACATTTCACTGGCAACGAGGATGGGATCCAGATGATCGAGCCGGCTCCAACTAGGAATGCACCGCGCACCGAGTCACATGACCCCATGCACCGCACCGCTCTGGAGACAATGGCTGCTGCTCCTGGGTCTTTCAACACGTTCGATGCCACCACAGAGGACTGGCAGTCCTACATGGGCCGGTTCGACTTCTTCCTAGAATCCTCTGGCATCCGGACAGCCGAGATGAAGCATGCCACATTCTTCCGCGTAAGTGGCTTTCCGACATATGAGATAGCCCCCTTCCTCCTCACCTCGGTGGAGCTCAAGGACACAGACTACCAGGTGATTATCGACTGACTCAAGGAACACTTCTCCCTGAAGCCGTCGGTCATCACAGCCCGCCATGCGTTTCACTCACGGAACCAGACCGCCACCGAATCCATATCGGAGTTCGTCACAGCACTACACCACATTGCCCCGCACTGCAAGTTCCCTGCCCTTGAGGATTCCTTATGGAACCGGCTGGTCTGCGGTCTCTGGGACAAGAGGATCCAACGAAAGATCCTTGGAAAAGGGGATCCCAACTTCAAGGAGTCCCTGGAGATGGCCCTAGCCACAGAAGCCACTGCGCAGTTCACCGCAGTGGTCCGAGGGGGTAAAGTCCCCCAGTCAGCTCACAGGCCGCCATCTTGGCAAGGGCCTACCAAGGCCAACCACCACATGGCCAGCTCCAGGAATGAGGAAGAAGAGGTCCTACAAATCCCTTGTCACACACGTCGACACTCACTGACATCACCACGACTGTCAACATCGTACTGTGCCGGCGACCCAACCACCTCTCCCACGTGCGCCAGCTGTGGGGATCAACATAAGTAGAAATTCTGCCGGTTATAAGACACCACATGCCGAAGCTGCGGGAAGGTCAGTCACATCGCCCAAGCATGTCGGGCCAAGGGAAACCGGAGGTGCCCAGTGGCAACCACCAACCCTACGAACTCCACCGGACTCACCACCATGTCCATTCAACAGCACCAGGTACTGCACTTACCCCAGGGTTCCCCCAACAAAATTAACACGACTGTCTTAATCGAGGGACACCCCTGCTCAATCGAGCTAGATACCAGGTCTTCCCTTTCAATCATTTCAGAGAACATGTTCAAAAGACTATGCCCAAGTGGGGGTCCCCCCCTGTAGTCAGTCGGGTTTACTCTATGGGACTTTTCAAAGAATGAAGTGCCCATATTGGGGGAGGGAAAGTTCAGAGTACAGTACTGCAGCTTTGAGGGTCTGCTGGATTTGCTTGTGGTTAAAGGGAAGCGCACGACCTCATCAGACTGGCATTGTTCAAGCCATTGGGAATCGGGGTCACTGGGGTGAACCATGTGAAGCAAAAAGACTTTCAGGGGGTGTGCGACAAGTTCCCCGCAGTTTTTGACAGGACACTCAGGTGTTACATCATGCCACCGGTCACCCAACAGCTCAACCCAGACACATGCCCCATACAGCTGAAGGCCAGGTGGGTCCCCTTTGCCCTCAAGCCAAAAATAGATGAAGAGTTGGAGAAGCTACTGTTAGAACCTGAGCCACATGCCCTATGGGAGACCTCCATTGTTACCCTGGGGAAGCCCAATGGGGGCGTGTGCATCTGCGCAGATTATAAATGCACAATCAACAAGGCTCTGCAGGACCACACATACCCAGTACCGGTGGTCAGCCACATCCTGGCTTCCTTAGCAAGTGCCAAGGTTTTTGGAAAGCTAGATTTGGCCCAAGTGTACCAACAGCTCCCTGTAGATGATGCAACGGCAGAGGTGCAAATGATTGTGACATACAAAGGTGCATTCCGGGTGTGGCAGCTACAGTTTGGGGTCAGCGTGGCCCCGGGAATTTTCCAAAACCTAATGGACTCTCCCCTCAAAGGAATTCCTGGGGTTCAGCCCTTCTTCAATGGCATTTGATCACTGCACCCACGGAAGAGGACTTTGCCACCCGTCTACACACTGCCTTGCAGAGGTTCCAAGCTGCCAGCCTGAAGGTAAAGGGGGAGAAATGCCTCCTGGGGGTTCCACATGTGGAGTACCTGGGCTTCTCCGTCAATGTGCAGGGCATCCATCCTGCCCCTGACAAGGTCCGGGCCATCATTAATGCCCCCGCCCCTACATCTAAGCTGGAGTTCTAGGCCTTCTTGGGCTTATTGAACTTTTATTGCTCCTTCCTGCCCCTCAAAGCAGCAGTTGCGGAGCCCCTGCACCGGCTGCTCGACAAACAGGTTCCCTGGTTCTGGGGTCAGAAGCAAGCCGTCATGTTCCAGGCGGTCAAAGAGATTCTCACTTCAAATTTCATCCTGGCCCACTTCAATGAATCATTGCTGGTCATCCTCACTTGCGATGCTTCCCCCTATGGGGTTGGGGCGGTTCTCAGCCACCAGCTTTCCAACAGCAGAGAGGTCCCAGTGGCCTTCTAACTCCCGCACCTTGTCCCTGGCCGAGCGGAATTACACCCAGATAGATAGAGGCCTTGGCGATTGTGGCTAGCATTAAAAAGTTCCTCTATGGGCGGGCTTTCATCATAGCAACCAACCACAAGCTGCTGCTGGGCATGCTAGCCCCGGATTGGCAGATGCCACAAATGCTGTCACCTCAGGTATTGCGCTGGTCAATTTCCCTCTCCGGCTACACCTACATGCTCGTCTACTGCCCGGGAAAGGCAATGGGCCATGCAGATGCTCTCAGCCGGTTGCCGCTTCTGTCCTGCGATCTGGACCCCACTCCGGCACACCAAATCCTGATGCTTGAAGACTTACTGGACTGTCCACTCCAGGTGGTGGATGTGGCCCAACACACTGCCAGGGACCGCATCCTCTCCCTGGTTTTGGACTGGGTGGGGAGGGGCTGGCCCCCCTGTCGAGTGGGCCCAGAATTTGCAGCGTTCTCCTTCCACAGTGAGGAACTCTCTGCACACAAGGGGTGCCTGTTGTGGGGAAGCTGGGTAGTAGTTCCAGGCCCACTGCACCAGCAAGTACTCACAGCGCTGCATGAGATGCATCCCGGGATCGTGTGCATGAAGGCACTATCCCGCAGTTATGTTTGGTGTCCCGGTATGGACACGGAGATTGAGGACTGTGTTAAATGTTGTTGGGCCTGCCAAGAAACCTGACCGGAGCCTCCTAGGACCCTTGGGCAACACTGGGAATCCATGAACAGACCCTGGTCCCGCCTACATCTAGATTTTGCGGGACTCTTCCAAGGACAGCTTTTCTTAATTTTGGTGGATTCCTACACCAAATGGTTAGAGGTAGTGCCAGTCACTTCCACCTCTTCCAAGGCAGCCATTCGCCGGATCCTAAGCACCCATGGCCTCCCAGACACCATCATCATGGACAATGGGACGGCCTTCACCGCCAGCGAGTTTCAAGAATTCCTTGTCCGCTACTTAATCAGGCATGTTTGTTCGGCCCCCTTCCATCCGGCCACCAACGCCCAAGCAGAAAGACTGGTGCGGTTCACAAAGGACTACCTCCGGTAGATCATCCATGGAGACTGGGATCACTGGCTGGTGGCCCTCCTATTCAGCCACCGTACAACCCCCAGCACCACGACTGGCCACAGCCCCATGGAGCTCCTTATGGGTTGCCGCTCAACCACCCGCCTTGACCAGAAGCACCCGGACTGAGCCCCAGAGGAACACCCAGACAGTAAGCCAAGAAGCGCCCTGTGGCTTCTTCCCTGGTGACCTCGTCTACGAGCGGAATTTCTCCAGTGGGCCTGCTTTGATTCCAGCCAGGGTGGTCAGAGCCACCGGGCCCATGTCCTATGAGCGCAACCTGGAAAAGTACATCAATCAACTCAGCCGTTGGACCCTGCCAGCGGAGCCAGACCGTCGGCAGTCAATCACGGATGAGCCAGATGAGGAACTACCAGGATCTCCGTCGCACAAGGCCAGGAGTGAACCAGACGAGGCCAGGTGCGTCTGAACCCAGTACATTTCACCCACCTACCTCACAGGGTGTCTGTTGGGGGGAGGGGAAGGGAAAAGAGTTTGTAAGCCGGTCTGAGACTCCGAGTGAAGGGCAGGGTATAAATCTAATCCCTCCTCCTCTTCCTCCTCCTTCTACCATTCCTGATGCCCAGGGTTTTGGCCAAAGAATGAAACAGGCATGTGATGGATGTGGCAGGGTCATAGGATGAGCCTGGGAAGCAGACTATTGTGGACACTGTGATATCCAGAAGTGATTCAACCCCCCCCCCTCTAGGAATTTCCTCAATTTCTATTGTAACTGTAACTGGCAATTCTTAGAGTGGGGTGGAAATGACATCACAGCAGCCGGAAGTGATGTTGTAGTATCTGAAATGTTGTTTTCCCCCTCTTCTCCTGCTGCTCTTTCAATCTAGCACGAGAGATGGAGTGCAAGGGCAGGAGCTTGCCCACTGTGAGCAGGCAAGTGGCACCCCTGGGTCAAGGAGCACAGAACTGATTCCTGTCATAATCATTCGGTTGCAGCTGGAGAAGTTTCTGGATAGCACAGAGAAAAGAAAGGGCTTTACTTAGTTTGTAACATTTCCCCCCATTCTTTTAATTTGTGCAGCTTTCCCTTTCACAGTGCACACCCAAAGGCAATATTGATGCCTATTATAAAATGCAGGGCATTATAAAATGCAAAATGATCTGCCACTGCATGCCAGGATGCTACTTTGAGGCACCGATTATAATTATAATATGCAAAATGATCTATTTTATAATTATATAATTTAAATGATCTATTTAAATAATATAAATGATCTATAATGATCTATTTCATAATTAAATGATATAAATGATCTATTTTATAATTGTATAATTTAAATTTTATAAATATAAAATGCAAAATGATCTGCCACTGCATACCAGGATGCTACTTTGAGGCACCGATTTGTTTATTCCAGAGTTCTTGACATGCACAGCACTGAGGCGAGTGGAGAGCTTTTCTGGATGAGTATTGTCAGAGAAGTGGGCAGATAGTCCCTAAAGAGACCGATCAGTCATTCAGAGCCAGACTTTCTCAAGGCCCTTTACTTTATCCTTGCAGAACAATCTGTGCTGTTACTTGGGGATTTGGCCTGTCAGGGCCGGCTCGCTCACTAGGCAAACTAGGTGCTCGCCTAGAGTGGGCCGGCCCTTAGGGGTGCCAAACTGCACCTCCCCACAAAAACCCCTGCATCTAGTAGTCCCGACCGGCCACCCCCGCCTCTTTCAGTGTGCGCAGAAGCACAGCCGGAGGCGCAGGAGCCAAGGAGGGACCAGGAGAGTCCAGCCTCCCCACCCCACCCTCCAGTATGCCTCCTCTTACAGCCGGGTGGGAAAGACGAAAGGCCCTGTGGGGCAGCCCCACAGAAGAGCCGCCTCCCAAGCACACATGTGCGCCTGAGTCCCCCGCCGCCTCGTCATTGTGGCGGCCCCTGCGCGAGAGGACCGTAGATGCCCCCCCGCCTTGGAGTGTGTGTGTGGGGCCTGAGGGAGGGGTGGGCGGCGAGTGTGTCTGTTGGGGGGGGAATGGAAATAGCGCCCCTCCCCCTCCGGGTCCCTGAATGCCGGTGTCGCCTCTTCTCTCACCCCCTCCACCGGGGAGGCAATGAGGTGCCTGCCATTCCCTCCGGCTTGAGGAGCTGGCAGTCTGGTGTGAAACCCAACTGGGCGTTTTAGAGGCAGCAGGGCGGAGGTGGCCGGGCCCACCAAGGGCCATCTGAGGGGAGGACGAGGAAGTAGGAAGTTTCGGACCAGTTGCAAAGTTCCAAGGAGCGGCTGCCGGGGGGCCTCCAGGGCGAGGCAGCAGAAGACGGCCACATGGGAAGACCGTGGGGTGTGTGTGCTGCACTGAGTGCGCCTTGGGGGTCCTCCAGGATGCCCCCTCTTCCTGCTGCTTGGCCAGAGATGTGGTGCCAAAAGAAACTGTCGTCTCATTGGCCCACCATCGCCTTGTATTCACCAGTATCTCCCCCTGGGCACCTCTTGGGTAGGGCAGGAGGGGAATGGAAGATCCATGAAGATCCGACTTTTACTTTATCCCATTTTCCATGCAGAAGCTTGACTCTGCTGGGCATCAGTGCTTGGTCTCCTGCTGGAGTCGCCGCCACCGCCCCCTCTTCCTTCTCCAGCTTTGAGCTCTCCTGGTAGTGCTGATGAGAACAAGGCGCCACTGTGTCATGCACCCTTTGCCCACCTGCATTTCCCCAGGCTTTGTTCTGGACTCGCCTGGCCCATGCAGGAGGGGGGGACAGGAGTCTCGCTCTCACCCGGCCTGGCCTCCTCCTCCACCACCTCCTGCCCACCCGGCCAGCGGGAGGAGGCGTTTCTGGTCCCGGTGCGAGGAGGGGTGGTGGCGGCGAGGGCCTGCCTGCCTGCCTGAGCTGGGGCCAGAGAGAGATCGTGGGGAGGGAGGGGGTGGCTGGATGACTCCACTCGGCCTCCGCTGCTTTTGCTGGGGGGGGGGGCTCACAGCAGTTCAGGAAAGGGAAATAATAAAGTCCCTCACCGCCCACCGCAGCAGCAGCTCCCTCTTTTGCTCCTGGAATATGCCTTGGAATAAAATTCTGTTGGTCTTAAAGGTGCCCCTGGACTTTGAACTGCTTCACACCGACATGGCTACCCATCTGAGACTATGAGCACTAAGAAGAGTGAGATAAGGACGGTGAAGCTGAATCTGTTCCAGGAAGATACATTAGTTAAATTGTTCTCATAGCTTCCCCTTTTCTGGAGCTAAGGGCTCTTCTAAGTGGTTGAGCGTGTCCTTTGCAAGCAGAGGGGCCAGCTTCAGTTCTGGCATCTCCCTTGCCTGGGAATTTGGAGAACTGATGATGGACAGAAGAAAAAGTGAGCTAGAGCCTCTTTGTTCTGCTGCTTCAGACCAACCCACTGAATATAGCTGGGCACACTTGGGGGGGGGGCACCAGAAGGTAGCCTCACCCAGTGTGCAAAAAACCCTGTGGCCTGTGTCAGCATTTCCATCAGAAACCATTATTTGACAAATTTCTAACTCATCTGTGAGACGTTTCAGGGCTGAAGGTGTCCTTACAAATTCTTTGCTCAGGAGATGAAGTGGGGTTCACATAATTAAGAAGGAGATAGGAGAGGTCTGGGGAGGAGGGTACCCATCCTGTTTTACAGGAGAGCAGTGAAGACCAGAGGTTTGGTCTCAGGAATTCCTTCTACACACAGAGCATTTAATTTACACAGTGATACTTTGCAGGCTGCATATTCGTATTTGATAGGAATTTATGTAAATCAAAATAATCCAAGGATGACTGCCTCACATTTCCCCTTCTAATATATCTTCTCTTGAATTAGTATAATATTAGCTGAGGCAAAATCACTAGGGGCAATCTAATTTAATTAATTTTAAAACCAAGCTGGATGTATTTTATGAAGGATAACATATAAGGAGTCTTACTCTCATCCCCCAGCAATGTTCTGCTATGTTCAGGAAGATTTTCCTATCCTCCCCACCTTGGGAATTTATGTCAGTCTCTAAAGTCTCACCAAATACAACAGTTAGAGAATAGATAGTTAAGTGATAATGTCCCAGTGGGCACAAATGTTTTCCTTTGCAACTTTTAAAATGAGTTTTGCCTATATGATAAGGAAACCAGATATAGCCAGTTGGGGGAAGTGGTTAAGTGTGCAGACTCTAATCTGGGAGAACCGGGTTTGATTCCCCACTCCTCCACTTGCACCTGGCTGGATGACCTTGGGCAATGCATAGTTCTGGCACAGCTGTCCTTGAAAAAGAACAGTTTCTGTCAAGAGCTCTCTCAGCCCCACCTACCTCACAGGGTGTCTGTTGTGGGGAGGGGAAGGGAAAGGAGTTTGTAAGCCACTCTGAGACTCCTTTTGGTAGTGAAGGGCGGGGTATAAATCCAATCTCCTCCTCCTCCTCCTCCTCCTCCTCCTCCTCCTCTTCTTCTTCTTCTTCTTCTTCTTCTTCTTCTTCTTCTTCTTCTTCTTCTTCTTCTTCTTCTTCTTCTTCTTCTTCTTCTTCTTCTTCTATAGCTGCACAGAATCGGGGATCTGTATAGTGGTTAGAGGTGCACATTCCCATTTGTACTGCAATGGAGATGGAAGTACATGACTATGCACAGATAAAAGGCAAACACATATACCTTATGGATATACCTTACCTATGTGCCCTGAAGTAATTCTTCTCAACTTATGGGAAGACCCAGAGGTTCCAACAATAAGAAAAGATTTGATTACTACTTGCAGCAGCCAAAGCCTCAATTGCGACAATGGAAAACTAAAGAAATACCAATGCTTTTGCAATGGAGCAAAAACTTGAGATTACTTTATTATGGAAAAAAATTCAGACCAATTATTAGCTATGGAGAATCCACTGTATCAGTCTACGTTTGTTGTGCAATGGCTACCCTTTCTAGACTATGTGACCAACAGAAATGATACAGACATGGTAATCCCAACCAACTACAGTTTTATAGTGTTATTTTAAGATATATCTGACTTATTATATAGATTGTCATAATTTAGTTCCAGCGCTAACAGAAGGATTGAAACAAATATTTTAAAGCTCTCTACTACTACCATATAAATTATTTAAAATCTCATGTACTATGTTAATGAATAATCTTCTTGCTTCATGAAACATATCCACACAATTGTTATTATGTTATGAACATGATATTCTGTATTTATTTGGAAAATATGTTAAATAAAAAGGTGTTTTTAATGGGCATTTAATGCCACATGTTTTGTGTGTGAGAAGGATGCAAGTTAGCTGCACAGCTTGAGCCACTAATTTGGGTGAATAGTGGGAAAAGGATGCACTCCTGTCATCTTCTTTTCTATCTATATATTTAATAGCCAAGTTGCCCCCTCCGTGTGGATATCTAAATCCGCACATCAGGGGCACTTGGGGGGCAGAGAGATTTTCCTGCACACTTGGAGCAGTCCCCAGGTGTGCGGAAAAATCTGAAAAGTTAAAAAAAACTATATGGGGGATACTTAAATCACCCCAAAAGTAAAAGAGCATTCCCTGCGCATGCGCAAAGAATGCACTTACCTCTGGGATCTGTGGCAGAGCCACGCAGGGATCACCGCCATTGGTGCTGGCGGCAGGGGTGGGTGGAGAAGCCTTGGCGGGCTGGCGGCTAGGAGCTGTGGCCATTGCCGCTATGGGGGGGAGAAGCCTGGTAGGCCCCACAGCTAGGAGCTGCGGCTTTTGTTGTTGTTGTTGTTGGCAGCGGCAGCAGCAACGGAGGGGAGAGAGAAGCCTGGCTTGCCTGGTGGCTTGGAGCCACGCAGGGCTTGCTGTGCTGCTGTTGCAGTTGTGGGTGGTGGCAGCAGCAGCAGCAGGGAGAAGCCTTGGGGGTCTGGGAGCCGTGAGGAATATCCCCCCTGAGAGTACCACAGGTCCCCCTTCTTGTACTTTCTATAGTGTCCAGTATCACCCATAGAACAAAGAAAAACTACTAATTCCAGTGGGATTTCAATGTGCTTAACTTTGAGGTAATTAAGTTATCCAAATTCTCTGTCATTTTGAACACATTGATCTGTTTAATTACCATTACCCTTTCTTAATCATCCTCAATGTATAGATTAAAAGGAAAGAAATATAAACTTTTTGGTAGACTTTTACTGTAGGCTACTAGGATGTTTTGTTCTATTCACAGATAATTTAATGAATATAAAAAGCTGAAGTACATTTCATTACCCGTATTTTAATATTATTTTTTTCCCACTGAGTGTGGTTAACTAATTTGTGCCACAAAGGAAACATAACTGGACCATTAATCCTTGTACTATGTGACAATAAGCATAAGGAGGAGAAACAAGCATATGTTTCACTTAATGAAGAATAATGAGAATAGATTCTGTCATTTATAGTATTTAGCAAGTATTTTACAACAAAAGTATTTTGCAGCTCAAGTGGAGCCATTGTTGCCTCAACAGAGAGGAAGTAAATATATAAAAAGTCATAGGTCTTACATTTCCTTGTACTGCTATCTTTCTCAAAGGGGGGAAATGGTATTTCAAATGAGAAAATATGAATGAATTCAAAATTTTGCATTCATATGTGTGCAGATGTAAATGCTTATCATTTAAACTTAGAGAAAGAAAATAAACACATGGGTGGTAAAAATAGTCAGTCAACCCATGCTAACTTCAAGAAAATTACCAACACAGTACTTTAGCTCAGGATATGATCCTGAGTATGCTGACCTGGTAATGTGTCCAGTCTTCCTTTCCTTTCCTTCTCATAAAACAACTTTAGCAGTTGAAAAAGGCTTGGTCTGATTTTCTTGGCAGTCAATCCATGAGCATTGGAATCAGTTTGAGCAAGGTTCTTCTGCACATCTTCCTTCCCTCTGCATTTTCACAGTTATGAAGTCAGTTTATTTTCTTCCACACATGCCTTCAATAATGAGAATTTTCAAGGGAGGGTGCTGTCATCATTGGTGGCATCGTTGGTGGCGTCATAGCACCCTATTTAAAAATAGAATTTAAATATTGACATGTTGGTAAAACATTATACCAACAGGCCTAGCAGATCCTCTGAATCCCCAAATTTCTTGTTTTAAAAAGTAAGTCTCTATCCTCTTCCCTTGTGGAGATAGAAGGAAAAAGGCATATCTTGGTGAGGGAAAGAGCTAGAGACATGT
>NW_015169173.1:1664025-1692871 GCF_001447785.1 Gekko japonicus
AATGAAATCTGGGAATTCAGCATCTGCTAAGCCTATTGTTAATTTTAGTGCTTTTTGTAACACAGAAGAAAAAACACTCATCTTCAGAGTTGGGGGGGAGAAGAGGGAGCGTTTTGATCACCATAGTCCAATCAGCGAAAAGCAGGAGTGGGTGGGACAAAGAAAACTGACAGAAACATTATGCACGGGGAAAAAGACAACTCAGAAGTGGTCCCAGAAAAAGATCAGGGTAAAAGTAGTCCCAAAAGAAGCAGAAAAAACTTTGGGGAAAAACAAAAAACTTGAAGTGAACTAAAGGCACAAAAATGCTTGCAGAAATCCGGGGATACACCAAAATAGTATGGAGCCAGAACCAATGAAACCATGCGGAAAAGCTTTTAGGGATGTAAGTATGTGTAAACCATTTTTAATTCCCATAAATTTGCCCTTCTTTAGAAACAAGGTTTCCTTTCCCAGTTTGTGGAAGCCAGTTTGTGGAAGTCAGTGGTGAAAACACCATCCTCTTTTGCTGGTCTTCCAAGCAGTATGATGAACTGGGGTGAGGTGAAATGTTTTTCTGAAATGATATAGAAGAAGAGGAGGAGGAGGAGGAGAAGAGAAGAGTTTTGATTTATACCCCGCCCTTCACTACCCAAAGGTGTCTCAGAGTGGCTTACAATCTCCTTTCCCTTCCCCTCCCCACAACAGACACCCTGTGAGGGAGGTGGGGCTGAGAGAGTTCTGACAGAAACTGCTCTTTTTCAAGGACAGCTCTTGTCAGAACTATGGCTTGCCCAAGGTCATCCAGCAGGTGCAAGTGGAGGAGTGGGGAATCAAACCCGGTTCTCCCAGATTAGAGTCCGCGCACTTAAACTGGAGGAGGAAATTGGATTTATAACCCAAGGATTCAATACCCAAGGAAGTCTCAGAGTGGCTTACACATTTATTTATTTATTTATTTATTAGATTTTTACCCTGCCCTTCCAGTAGAGCCGGCTCAGGGCGGCTTACACAACCAGTTTATAACACTGCAATGTGACAATAAAATCTAAAATATAAAAGCCATCAATACACAATTTAAAACTATAAATATTACAACATATTAAAGTGCTAGTGTTCAATCCTTGGCGTACAGTCAGCTTCTTTATATTCCTCAAATGTCCGGTCGGTCGGCTTGAGCTGTAACTGTGGGACCCAGATGGTAGGGCTTGCTCTTCATAGGCTGTCAGATATCAATGGTGGCAGTGGTGGCGGTGGCTCCAAAAGCCTGGCAGAAGAGCTCCATTTTACAGGCCCTGCGAAAATGTAACAGGTTCTACAGGGCCCTGATCTCCTCCGGGAGCTCATTCCACCAGAGTGGAGTCACCACCGAGAAAGCCCGAGTTATCGCTAGCCTGGCCTCCTTGATGTTCGGGAGGACCAGCCGATTCTGGGTCCCCAACCGCAGTGCTCTCTGGGGGCATATGGGGAAAGGCGGTCCCTCAGGTATGCAGGTCCCTGGCCATAAAGGGCTTTAAAGGCAATAACCAGCACCTTAAACCAGATCTGGTATGCTATAGGCAGCCAGTGCAGTGTTTTTAGGGCGGGCTGTATGTGTTCACACATAGGAAGACATAACAGCAGCCTTGCCACTGCATTCTGCACTAGCTGCAGCTTCCAGATCTGGGACAAGGGCAGCCTCATGTAAAGGGCATTACAGTAATCCAATCTCGAGGTGACAAATGCATGGATTACTGTTGCCAAGTCATTACATTCGAGGAAGAGGACCAACTGCCTAATCAGCCTAAAGTAGAAGGCCAACTTGGCAGTTGTTGCTACCTGGGCCTCCATTGTTAAGGAGAGGTCTAGGAGCACTCCCAAACTCCTAACCTCCGGCGTGGGCACCAGTGGCGCCCCATCAAAGGTCGGGAGTGGGATCCCTACCCCCGGACCTCTCCAACTCAGGCACAGGACCTCCAGCTTTGTCAGATTCAATTTCAGCCGGCTCAGCCTAAGCCAACCAGCCATGGCTTGCAATGCCTTGTCTAGATCTTCTGGTTTAGAGTCGGACAGATAGAGCTGGGTGTCGTCTGCATACTGGTGACAACCCAGCCCATGCCTCTGGGCAATCTGGGCAAGAGGGTGCATATAAATGTTAAAGAGCATTGGGGACAGCACTGCCCCTTGGGGCACACCACATTCTAGTGGGTGCCTTTTGGACAGCTGATCCCCTAGTGCCACTCTTTGTCCCTGACCCTGGAGAAAGGAAACAAGCCACTGCAAGGCCAGTCCCTGGACTCCAATGTCAGTGAGGTGGCGGGCCAGTAGCTGATGGTTGACCGTGTCGAATGCAGCCAACAGGTCTAACAACAGCAGCACTGCTGTTTCGCCTTGATCCAGATGCCTTCGGCGGTCATCTGTGAGGGTGACCAGAGCCGTCTCTGTCCCATGACCCGGGCGGAAACCAGACTGGAAGGGATCTAATACAGAAGCGTCATCCAAAAATCCTTGTAACTGAGTGGCCACTGCCCTCTCTATTATTTTGCCCAGATAGGGCAAGTTGGAAACTGGCTGTTAGTTGGCCAATTCGGCCAGATCCAATGATGGCTTTTTAAGGAGAGGATGCACCACAGCTTCCTTAAGTGCCTCTGAGAACAGCCCCTCAACGAGGGACATTGATTATTTCCCGCAAGGCACCTTGAAACCCCTCGTGGTTGGCTTTAATTGGCTACGAAGGGCATGGATCAAGGGAGCACGTGGTAGGGCATATAGTTAAGAGCAATTTGTCGACTTCCTCAAGGCTGAGTGGGCTGAAATAATCCAGAATGTAACTAGGAGACATGCATGGAGCCTCGAGTTCATTCACTGTATCAACTGTAGCGGGGAGGTCACGGTGGAGCGACAAGACTTTATCTGCAAAATAGCTCGCAGAAGCCTGACAGCCAATATCCAATTCCCTACCGTTTAGTCTGTTTTGAGTCAGAGCAGTAATAGACCAAATCGTTCTAAACAATTGGGCTTGGCATGAGCTAGCAGATGCAACCTCAGCCGTATAATACTGTCTTTTAGCGGTCTTGACTGCCATCTCATAGGATCTCATAAACGTCCTATAAGATGCTCTTGTAGCTTCATCCTGGGCATAAGAACATAAGAATATAAGAGACGCCAATGTTGGATCAGGCCAAAGGCCCATCCAGTCCAACACTCTGTGTCACACAGTGGCCAGAAATACCAGTGCCATCAGGAGGTCCACCAGTGGGGCCAGGACATTAGAAGCCCTCCCACTGTTGACCCCCCACTGCCTCTCTAGCCGTCTTAGCTCCCGCTTCATTAGCCTCAACTCCTGGGTAAACCAGGGAGCGAGCTTTGGTTGGGAGTGCAGAGGGCGCCGGGGAGCGATTTTGTTGATGGCTGTTGAGAGTCAGCTATGCCAGTCCTCTACAAGCTCATCTAACGAGCCGCCAGGGGGCATTAGATCCCAAAAAGCCATCTGAAGCCACACTGGGTCCATTTGGTTCCACAGGTGAGCCAAAATGGGCTCGCCGCCCAAACAGGGTTGGAGTATTCAGACAGGCCTTCAAGGCAAAGTGGTCTGACCATGGTACTGCTAATATAGTAATCCAGTCCACTATAAACCCAGTCACAAAGATCAAATCGAATGTGTGCCCAGCCCGGTGAGTGGGGGCTGTTACAAGTTGGGAGAGTCCTAGGGCCACCATGGAAGACACCAGGTCCACTGCCTGAGTAGAGGCCGCATCATCAGAATGGACATTGAAGTCACCCAAGACTAACAGTCTAGGGTGATCCAGGGCCCAGCCTGATACAGCCTCCACCAGGGACGGTAGGCTATTGGCCAGTGCATTGGGAAGTCGGTACACGAGCCAAATCACTACATTCTCCTCGGCTTCCCACACCAGGCCAGCACACTCCATGTCCATGATCCTTGGCGGCAGGAACACCCTGAAGGAGTAAGCCTCCCTAATGAATAGTGCCACCCCTCCCTTCCGCCCCCTAGTCTGAGATTGGTGAAGGACCGAAAACCCAGAAGGAGCTGCTTGGGAGAGAGATACCCTTTTGCACCCAGGTCTTGGTCACGCACGCCAGGTCTATATTCTGCTCCTGCAGAAAGTCCCAAAGGACTGCGGTCTTATTATTTATTGACCTGGCGTTACACAATGCCAATGTCGGAGGGGGTGTGTCAATCATCCTAGCCCCGCCGCCTGCCACCTTTGGGATGGGATGTAGGTTGGAAGGAGGCCAAGCTAAATTGCTTCTCCATCCCCTTCCCTTGACTCCATACCTAGTCCTACTGCTGTACTTTCCCCTCCCTAGGAGCACTGGTATAGACTGCCTGGCCATCATCTATCAGAGATCTTTGCAGAGCCACAGACCATATGATATGTTGGCTGAATGGCACAGTATATAGTAAGAGGGGGGATGGTATTACCACAGTTCTCCAAGTGCCACCAATGCCAGTAGTTCACTATCCCATCCAATAGCTAATGCCAATTATCCAATAAACAACAACCTAAACCTATCCTAATACCAATTTAGCTTTGTCTCTCTAACAATTTGGCATAATATCTGGGTCTACTGGCCAGTAAATAATAAATAAATAATACAATAAATACTTCAATTTCCAATCCCCAATTTGTCAGATAGCTAATAACACTTTAAAACACCAATAGGATAGTCTGATACTAGTGCATTAATTGCCTAAAATTAATTGCATAAATTCACCTTCCAATTAATCACCACAAATTTAGATAGTCAGTTTAGGATTAATTAATTAATTTCAACATTCCAGGACCTCAATTAGCTACAACTCATTTATCTAACTTCTTTGATGGGGCTGGCAGAACTCTATGAATAGTTGAACTGGCAGCACTCTCTGTGGAATAATGTTATTGCAATGTTCTTATCGCTACTTGCTGTCTCCTCCTCCAGTCCAGATGGTCAGCTGTAGTGCAAGCCCCTGAGTCTCCCTGTTCTCCCGGCTCCTGCAGCCTGTTGCTGTCCTGGAGCCTGTTGCCGATGTAGTTGAGAGAAGTCAGTTGCGGGTGGGCTAGTCCCAAGGGGAATGGAAATGCACTCAGGCTCCCCAGTCGGCGTGCTGGCCTCACCTCTCGCTCTCCCCATTCTCTGAACTCCTGCAACCTGCTGCTGGTGTGCTGAAGCCTGCCACCGGTACAGTTCAGCGGAGTTGGGTGCAGATGGGCTGGTTTCAAGGGGGGTGTAGGCTCTCCTGAGCTCCCCAGTCGACACGCCAGCTCTGCCTCCTTGCCGATTATCATGTTGGCAGTAGTCAGGGGCAGCAGAAAGTAAAGCACAGGAGCCAGGCATGGACAGTGAAAATTACTGGGTTCACCGCATGGAGGACTCGGACAACGACATGCATTTGCACACATTTATTGTAAACACTGGAACTGCAAAATGGCCCTGCAAGGCCAACTATATACACACCCACCCAGCACACCCACAGTCCCATTGGAAGGTTTGAATTTCCCGCCAAAGTTACTATTGGTTCATGCTGGGGGAACTAGGATCCTAAGTTCCTATTGTCTGAAGGAGCTAAGCTCTTGGTTGTAGCCGCAGACCCCTGGTGGTGGTCCACATACATAACAGACAGAGCACAGGAGCACAGGAGCAGGGCACAGCTGTATTGGCCAGGGACACCCGTTGTCATAGGTGGCCCCAAAATGGCAGCCGTGTCGCAAATACAAAGCTGTTGGGCGCCCGCTACTACCACATGCCTGACCAATGCCGGCCCAATCGCCAGGCAAGCCCGGGGTGTCAACCAGCCGTCTGTCCGGGATCAGGCCACTCTGGAGCATCGAAGATCTGCCCCATTGGAACAGCAAAGGAATTAACTCTTGAGCCCAGGTATCTTGCTCTGGCATCTTGATGTAGCATGCACAACTGTTCCGGAGCTCGCTGCTGCAGAGAATCCGTTAAAAATGGTAAAAACACTGCTCCTAAGTGGAGCCTCTAGCACTAGGTACCACTCTCATCACCGACAAAGGTTATGTTGCATGCCTTCATCTCAAATCATCACTCCAGTCTGCCTTTCACTTCCCAAGCTGTATGGTGCCGTAGGCCTTCAGATCATTCCTCTTGCCTGTGGGTGAGATTTTGCAAAATTGTTAGCAGGTGTGATGTTACACTGGAATTCACTGCCAGGGGAGGTAGGTGGAGCTGAGAGACACCCACAACAGACACCCTGTGAGGTAGGTGGGGCTGAGAGAGCTCTGACAGAACCTGCTCTTTTTCAAGAACAGCTATGCCAGAACTATGGCTTGCCCAAGGTCATCCAGCAGGTGGAAGTTTTCCAATAATGTTTTCCAAGTACTTTGTATGTATTTGTGTACTCCCACCTGAGAGCCACCACAGGCCCCTGGACAAAAATTCAATCTGCCCCTCATATAACCCCGAAAAAAAATCAAATATCATAACAAAACAAATCACTTGGCTTCCTGATACCCTGAACAGAAAATAATTGTTCATTATGTAAGAGACAGTAAAGCAAAAGGGACAGGATTGTTAAAGAATAGATTTTACTTAATTTAGGATTTACACTGCACATATTACAATAGGATACTGTGTAAACATTAAAAAGTAAGCAAGCAGAATCAGAAAGACGTCCCAACCAAGGCACCTAGTGAAATGCACTATAAATTAAATTAAATACGAATGAGACAAAAATTACCTGGAAATAAACACAGTGAATGAAGTGAGACATCAGCCTCTCACCCAAAACACCCAAAACAAAATAAATAAATAAATAAAGCTCATGTTGAGAGATGGAACTGATATTTGCTTTATGGATTTATATTTGCTGACACGCGCTACATGGATTGTGCACACACACATACCCATAGGCTCAATGGAAGCTGTTCAAATCACCTGTTGTGACAGTTGCACATAGAAGGTGCCTGCATTTCATGTTAATGAAGTTTCCAATACACAGCTGCAGGCCTGAGGGAAGAAGAAGCACACATAGCCATTGTTGTCAGCCAAGGACAAGCATCCCCCATTGATGAACTGCTGAGAGACACGCACTACACATCTCTCTTTTACATATGAATTGACAGTTTCCTGCCAGATGCATCTCTGATTACCTGGGAAAGGCAAGCTTCATCTACACATCAAGGATGTTCCTTGACACCAAACTTTCACACCTCACCAGATGCCATCCTTGAGTTAGAGTCTAGATTTTCAATATTGGCCAAACCCTTTAGGTAGCCACCCCTCTCTACACACACCAATGAGGGTCAGTTTTGGGATGGATTTACAGATAGGTGGATCCAGAGGATGGCACAGTTGCCACCCACCCCAAAGATTCACCTATAAAAGCTAAGGACCATGTGCTTGGTCTTTGCTAGCCGCCTTCACCCCCAACGTCCCCTGTCTGCTTTCAAACCCCTCTCAAGCCCAGCTTCCTATACAAAAATCCTTTGTTCCTACTTGATCTTGGTCTGCAGCCACGAGGTCCACACATGCTGGCTGGTTTCTAGCTGTGTGTTAAAATCCCTAGTATATTTTTCTGACCCCTCTATTCTTCACTGAGACAGACAAACTTCAGGACAGATAAGTATTGCTCCCAATTACCCTACCTGTGATTTCTAAAGGTGCTATTGTAAATTCTGTTTTTCTGAGGAACTTGATTGATTGTATGTGTGAATCTGATTGTGTGTATGCTATAAATATATTCTTAAGTAAAAGACAGATTGTTTTGGAACACACCTGTCTCGACTCTTTCACTGACGCACCCTTGGGGGTAGATTGGACCTTGGTATACACAGGCCAGAATCCAGATATAAATTTAGTCTGCCCGCTGCTGTAGATAAAGCAGTTCGGCTAACACTCACAAAAACATAAAAATGGTTAATACTGGAGGAAAATTGGAGAGATGTGAAAAGTTGGTCGTATTCTCCATGGGGAGGAGGCGTGCTAGCTGAGTCCCTCAGATTTTCTGGAAGATTGTCTCCCCAGTGGCCATTTCCTTCCCCTGCCACAGGAGGCTTTAATTCTTTAAAACTGGCACTAGAATATTATTATATTGATACAACGTAACAAATATGTGCAGCCGGTTTTCTGAATTTGCACTTTTCATTCTTGAAAAAAAGAAGTCTCTATCTCCTTCCATTGCAGATGTATGAGGAAAGGTGCATCTCCACAATGGAAAGAGATGTGTGCGTGTCCATGTGTGCTTGTATGAAAGCTGGGACCAGAGATCCTAATGTATACAGTTCCCTAGAGTTTTGTCCCCCTGTCACCCACCCTCAGCAGTCCTGTCCACTTTCACTGCTTACCACTACAAAGATAGTGACTTTAAGCAATGCCATCCAATTCTGAACCAAGTTTGGCTGAATTTCTCTACTGTTAGTTTTCTTTGTAGAAAACTTTGTATAAGATGAAGTGGGCTTTCTTGAAATGGAGCAGCCTTTGGACTTCTGAAATAAAGCATTGTGTATATATATGTGTGTGTGTGTACTAGGGTGTGTGTGGCTTCCCTCATAGCTTGTTCTCTGACACTTCTGTGTTGTGGTTATTGCTACACCACCTCTGAACAGCAATTGAGGCCTGTAAACTGGCATTAGGATTGCCTGATTTTATGTACTGCTGTAATAGAGATCTAGGGAACAAGACTTGAGCAAAGTCACATGGGAGATAATTAAAACAAACTATCACTATCATCTAAGGTTTCAGAAAGCCATATCGCTGACAGCTTTCAAAGACCTGAATACATGCCTGATTTTCCCCCCAAAGGATTACAAGTTTATTATTTCTACAGTATTAAGTTTTTACAGTTCTTAAAAATGTTTGTCTTGCTGCACAGAAACAGTAACTTAACAATAAGTATATTTTTGCTTAATTAAGAAAAATTCTCCTTGTGCAGGGGTCCTAATTATAGTCCATCCACATGTACCAAGGAAAGGATTCTTTGGGCAAAGACACATGGGAGATAATTAAAAAACCAATCACTGTCAGTTGAGGGTTTTGAAAGTCACAGTGCTGAGAGCTTGCTAAGGACTGATTTTAGTAGAATAATTGTACCTTCTGTGACAAGAAAGCATGGTGGATTTTTTGCGTGTGAGCTACCGTTGTCTGAGCGCAAACATGGGGGCAAAGGTTTGATGTGAATGGGTACACTTTACTGGGGCCATGGGTCTCCAGAGGCCTGATTCAAAATGCAATCTCATTATTCTAATAATACCTATTTATGACAGGGTGGCCAGCTCTGGGCTGGGAAATTCCTGAAGATTTAGGGATGGAGTCTAGGGAGGGCAGGGTTTGGGGAGGGGAGGGATATTGGTGGGGTATAATGCCATGGAGTCCACCCTCCAAAGCAGCCATTTTCTCCAGGAGAACTGATCCCAGAAGTCTGTAAAAACAGTTGCAATTCTGACAGATTGGCAAAGACTGCCAACAACCCTATTTGACCAATGCTGCTCTGAGTGGTGGGAGGAGGAAAAGAAAAGGGGGGGGGAGTGACATTGACTATACTACAATGTCATTGCCAGGGAAACTATAGAGTTTCCGGTGATACCTAGAGCTAGCAATAGGATTACCTGATCTTAATTACTGCAGTACATGAAATCTACATGTCACTTCTGTATTTCCCCCAGAAGTGATGTAGTGGTGTAGCTGACATTGTGCCCCCCCATGTCACCCCCCCCAACCCTCATGTGGGTTTCCAGGCATGGCCTGAAAACCCTATCTTCAGGCCCTGCCCAGAGATTGCCATTCCTAATTTATGTAATTTCAAAAATTATTTTTTCTTTTGTAACTCATGATAGCTGGACTCAGAAAAGGGCTCATGAGTCAATTTTGTACTGGGCTCAGATAAATTATGCTTGAGCCCTGCAGCTGTTTTTGTTGTTGTTGTTGATGATGCCTGTGAACTTCATATAGAATCATAGAGTTGGAAGGGGCCATACAGACCATCTAGTCCAACCCCCTGCCCAATGCAGGACCAGCCTAGAGCATCTCCAACAAATACTTGTCCAGCATCTTCTTGAAAGCTGTCAGTGAAGGGGGGCTAACCACCTCTCTAGACAGCTGATTCCACCTTTGAACCACTCTGACCATGAAAAAGGTTTTCCTAATATCCAGCTGATACCTTTCTGCATGTAATTTAAACCCATTGCTTCGGGTCCTATCCTCTGCTGCCAACTGGAACAGCTCCTTGCCCTCCTCCAAATGACAGCCTTTCAAATATTTAAAGACAGCAATCATGTCCCCCCTCAATCTCCTCTTCTCCAAACTAAACATTCCCAGGGCCCTTAGCCTTTCCTCATAGGGCTTGGTCTCCAGACCCCTGATCATCCTCGTCGCTCTCATCTGCACCCTCTCGATTTTGTCCACATCCTTTTTGAAGTGAGGCCTCCAGAACTGCACACAGTACTTCAGGTGCGGCCTGACCAAGGCAGTATACAGAGGGTCTATGATCTCCTATGATTTCGATGCTATGGCCCTTTTAATACAACCCAAGACTGAATTTGCCTTTTTTTACCACCGCATCACACTGACTGCTTATATTTAGTTTACAGTCCACTCTTACCCCAAGATCTCTTTCACATACACTACTCCCCAGAAATGTATCCCCCATCCAGTATTTGTGCTTGACATTTTTGTGGCCCAGATGTAATACTGTGCATTTATCTTTGTTGAATTGCATCCTGTTTGCAACTGCCCACTTCTCCAGAGTATTCAGGTCTTGTTTAATTTTAACTCTGTCTTCTTGGGTGTTTGCTACTCCTCCCAATTCGGTATCATCAGCAAATTTAATGAGTAGGCCTTCTACCCCTTCATCTAGATCATTGATAAAATATTGAAAAGTACCAAGCCCCAAACTGAGCCATGCGGCACCCTGGTGGACACCTTGTTAGCCGGATTGCCTCAAATTGCTGATTATCTTTGGGGAAATATGATTTTACACAAGGCAATAGGCAAATAAGGGAGCAATCACCTATGTATACAGGGGTCCCACTCCTTCCAGATGCACCAGAAATAGACTCAAAGGCTGGCTTCAGTATAAAATGGTTTCATTTACTGAAGATATTTCTCAAGCATACAATAATTCAAACACACTCACAATTACACAGATCTAAGAAAATTAGTGAGAAGAGGATAGCACATTTGCATTAGCAGGATAATCGTTGAGGGGCAATACTTTACCTGTCCTCGACGGGATGAAGGGATCCTTAGGAAAAATAAGGGAGACTATCGGGTAATAGGGTCGTGTCCTGTACTGGCAGAGACATGTGGAGACTGAGAGTCGTGGAGTTAGGATGGGTATAGGAGAGAGAGTAAGAGAGGGAGCATGGTGGGTTGCTTCTTTTATGAGATGGCATGGGGGGTGGGCTAGGTTGGACACATCCCCTGGCACACCTCCTATTAGTCCATCCTCAAAAACATACTGATTGGACCTGGGTTTAAGGGGAAAGGCTCTAAAGGGGGTGGTCAATATTCAGATCTAGTAATCCTGGGCAGGACAGTGGCACCTGGAGGGAGGATGACTCATGCAGCCAGAGTCATTGTCATGGACATTCCTTGATTGTCTTATGATGGCTGTTTCAGCTAGGTAAGGCTGGGTGGGGGAAGAGAATGCTGCCTGCATGCAAGGAAGGAAACTCCGCATGGAGTTTGAATCCTTTGTTTCAGGTCTTCTGCCTTGGCATGGCTGGCTTTCAGTGCTTTATGTGGCTAGGGAGCTGGTCCGTCTTACAGCAGGTATGAGGGTAGGTAACCTCTGAAACCATATGCACATCATCTCACAGGAAGGCTTCCTTCTTGTGTGTGTGTGTGTGTGTGTGTGTAACTGGTGTCCTATTTGGGTCACCACACAGTTCAGTCCCTTTTGCACATTACTGGCACAGTCCAAGTTTTATCACTTATGAAACTATAAGTCCATAATAGCGCTAATAAGCACCTTGCAGGGCAACAACCTCCCTCCAATCTGATGAAATGCCATTGACCACCACTCTTTGGGTGCAGTCCTTGAACCAGTTCCCTGTCCACCGAACTGTCCTATAGTCCAGTCCACAGTCTTCCAGTTTGCCCATCAGAATGTCATGGGGAACCTTATCAAAAGCTTTACTGAAATCCAGGTAAATCACATCAACAGAGTTCCCACGATCCAGTAAGATCGTCACATGATCAAAGAAGGAAACCAGGTTGGTCTGATAAGATCTGTTGGGGACAGAACCATGCTGACTTCCCTGGATCACTAAGTGGTCCTTCAGATGCCTGTACCATTAAAATCTGCTGTAATATCTTCCCAGCAACAGAAGTCAGACTGACTGGCCTGTAGTTTCCCAGGTCATCCTTCTTCCCTTTCTTAAAGATTGGGATAACATTCACTCTCCTCCAATCTTGTGGCACATCCCCAGTTCTCCAGGAGGCCTTGAAGATGATGGACAGAGGCTCTGCAAGTTCCTTAGACAGTTCTTTGAGCACTCTTGGGTGCACACCATCTGGCCCAGGGGATTTGTATTCATCCAGTGCAGCCAGGTGTCTCTCCACAACCTCTCTGTCAATGTCAACTGGAGACTCAGGTATCCTGTCATGTCCTATACCATCTCTAGATGGGCTCGAGTTCTTCTGGGAGAAAACAGAGGCAAAAAGTCAGTAAGCCTGTCTGCTTTTTCTCTGTCCTCCACCATAGTTTCTCCTTCTACTCCCAAAAGCGGTTCATTTGCCTCTTTTACCTTGCATTTGCTTCTCACATATCTGTAGAAGTTTTTCTTTATGTAGCGAGCCCCCCTGGCCAGATCCAACTCTTACTGAGCTTTGGTTTCTCTGATGGATGATCTGCAGTACCTAGTAACACTCATATACTCCTCTTTAGAGGTCTGACCTGCCCTCCATTTCCTGAACATTTCCCTTTTCTCCCTTAGCTTATTCTGAAGCTCTCAGTTCATCCACATCGGTTTCTTGGAGCCCTTACCATGTTTCTGTCCTGCTGGAATAGTGAGGGCTTGAGCTCACAAAAGCTCATGTTCGAGAAGAGCCTACCTTTCACTCACTCCTTTCCCTTCCAGCAACCCCACCCCCCATCACATGCCTCCTAGAAGGCGCTTTCCCTTCCCCTCCCCACAACAGACACCCTGTGAGGTAGGTGGGGCTGAGAGAACTCTGACAGAAACTGCTCTTTTTTCAAGAACAGCTGTGCCAGAATTATGGCTTGCCCAAGGTCATCCAGCCAGGTACATGTGGAGGAGTGGGGACTTAAACCCAGTTCTCCCAGATTACAGTCTGCGCGCTTAACCACTACACCAAACTGGCTCTCCAGTTTGTAAACCGCTCTGAGACTGAGTGAAGGGTGGGGTAGAAATCCAATCTCTTCTCTTCTTCTCTCTATAGGGTTCTGATGTCTACCAATCTGTTCAAGGAGGGCAGCATTCATTTCCTGTCCCTGGTCAGATGGTCTGTAGCAGACTCCAACAACAATACCCTTTGTCCTACCTCCCCTTATTTCCACCCATATACTTTCCACAGGGCTGTCAATCACATTCTCCAGAACTTCCTGACATTCTAGCCCTCTCTTCATATACAGTGCCACTCCACCTCTTCTTCTACCCTTTCTGTTTTTCTTGAACAACTCATACCCATCCACTACCAAATCCCAGTCATGAGAATCATCCCAACAAGTCTCAGTGATTCCTATTCTATCATAGCCCTCTGTTTGCAAGAGAATCTCAAGCTCTTCCTTCTTATTACTCATACTACAGGGATTGGTATATAGGCACTTGTAGCCTTCTACCTTTATTTGACCTTCCCCTTGTGGCTTCAGTTTAAAGCTCTCCTGATTAAGCTCTCCAGGTTCTTTCCGAACGTTTTCTTCCCCGACCTTGAGAGGTGAAGCCCATCATGTGCTAGAAGGCCTTCTCTAAGAAAACATATCCCGTGGTCCCATAACCCAAAGCGCTCCTGCCGGCACCACCATCTCAGCCAATGATTCACCTCGAGTATGGTCTGTTCTCTTTGCACTCCTCTTCCTGTGACTGGAAGGCTAGAAGAGAATACCACCTGTGCCCCCAATGCCCTCAACTGCCTTCCAAGAGCTTCATAATCCTCTTTAATTTTTGTGATGGTATTTGCAGCCATGTCATTCGTCCCCACATGAACCAGCACAAATGGGTCCTGATCAGTATATAAATAAGGACATTGCCCTAGAGCGATTTAATTCCAGATACCCTTGATTTTTCATGCATTTGAGCTTGGATTAAATATTGTGAAGGTCTGTGTGTGCAGCAATATCTTTATTTATCCCAGGCAGCAGCTTCTGGTTGGTTCCGCCAGGGTCCACTTCAGAATACTTACCAAGTTTCAGGGATCACCCATTAGACAGCAAGGAAAACAAGACAACCCAGTACACACACAAGCCCTTGCACATATCCTTTGGACTTGAGGCCTGTAATTTAATAATTCAGGATAGGTGTGACATTTTTATTCTTGAAATTCTACTCCATGGCTAGCATGTTTGAAAAGTGACAGAAATTGTAAGGAAAACTAAAAAATTGTATGTTGCCTCTGCTAACTTAGACAAAATTCCAGAAAAGGAGTTCCATGGCAGCTATGAACAATGCCTCTCTCTATACCTCTGCCATTAAAATGGGTTTCCCTTATTCAGCAATGGAAATCCATGTTCAGAGGTAGCGTTTTTAGAAAGGTCCCATGGAACAGTGCCTGCTGAAATATTCATTGTGATGCACATTTTGACACAAGACCTATAATGTAGTTCTCATTTGCACTACAAAGTTCGGATGAGAGTGTATTCAAACTCATCGCCTTGCTATCTAAACCAGTTTTTAATATTTACAAGGTACTATACACATATCATCTCAGCAATGCTCACAATGATAACCTGGTAAGGTAAGTCAATATCATGATCCATATAGTTAAAAAAAGGGGGGGGGAGCAGAAGGAAGCAAGACTGAGAGGTTGTGCCTTGCCTGAGGCCACCTGAGGAGACTATATTTGGACTAGTATGGCTTAAGGGGTTGCTTGTAGTCATTTTTAAAGGTTTATTTGGGTTGGCAGAGTGTTCAAGGCACATAACACAGCAGAGCCAATCTGGTTTGTGTTTGCTGACAAGAAACAAAGTTACACACGAAGTCTCTTTATTTTTGCAAAACTAATACGAGTCCTTTATTGTAAGCAACTCCATTCTAGATAGGATAGAGTAGAGATAGAATTCTAATCTAGTCTAACTAGCTAGGATGGATAGAGATGCAGGAAACATGTCCTGCCCTCATGGGGCCAAGATGGAGAAGACTAGCATAGTGTGTAGAGAAGGTGTCAGGCCAGAAGGAAGGAAGATTCCCTTAGAAGAGCAATCTACACATCAAAGGGATAGTATCAGAGCAGTAGAAGAGAAAGATGATCAGGGTCCTGGCCTATCTATCCCTCTGACACTATAGCCACCTCTGAAGTCTGAGGCTAAGAGACAACACAGTCCTTCAATTCCAACAATTTTTTAAAATTGAACTCTCCTAAAAAGGAGAGAATTTTATTGCTTTAAATTTACAGAAAGGGGGAAGGGTATATAGAGGAATTAAGAAAAGGTCGAGTGATGAGTATATTAGTATGTTAATCTTTTAACCGTATTAATGCAGTCCATTTCTCCACTGTGAGTTGTTGATCTTCTTGCTCCTTTACCTGTCAAAGATAAAAATTAGTTAGATTAGTAAAGTCCTTTTAGGTTAGTACGAATATGTCCTTGCAGCACAGTCAAAAGTTCATCAGGTGTTGGGGCACCTTCCTTTCTTCTCTCTTAGGTTATAGGAGACACCCCCCACCGCTCCTTTCTCCTCCGGTTCTTCGTCACCTCCCTCCGGATTGCTGTCCTTGTCGCTGCTGAAAATTTTCCACTTGGCGAGCTCTGCTTCTTCCTCTGAACTGGCGTGCCTCTTCAAAAACTCTTGTGCTTTGAAAATGGAGTCAATCTTCTCTCTTTTGTCTTTAAACTTAAAGACCAGTCCTTCTGGAAACAACCACCTGTAATTAATTTGACGGTTTTGCAAGAATGTGGTCAGTCCTTTATATGCCTTCCGCTTCTGTCGAATTTCAAATGGCACATCTTTTAAAATCCTTATAGTTTGCTCTCCAATTTTCAAGGGTGTTGCTGAGGTCGCTTTGAGGATCTGATCTCTTACACGTTGTTTGGTAAATTTGATAACTACTTCAGCTGGCAGATTATTTTTCTTTGTAAAATTAGAATAGGATCTGTATACCAGATCCATTTCTTCGCTTAATTTATCCACTTCACTGCACGTCAGTGGTGCCAACGCTTCGGTTAATATGCTTCTGAGATCTTTTTTCCCCACTTCTTTGATCCCTTGAAATCGGAGAGTCAAATTAGATTTTTCCATTTGTAACATCAGTAACTTATCTTCTTCCATTTCTTTCTTTCTTTCCATTTTGCTGACCTTCTTGATTTTCTGCATATCTTCTGTTGAAACCAGGCATTTTTTTGCAATCTCCTCCATTTTCTTGGCTGTGTCAGTTAACTGCGTCTGTTGACTGCTGAGAACACTTTCCATGCTTACTAAAGTTTGGCTGATTTTCTGCATCTGATCCAGCAGACGGCAAAGCATCTCACTTTCTTGGTGATTGACAGCTGTACCAGAGAGGCGGGAACTAGGACCGGAAGTGATCGTTAGCTTCTTCACTTGTTTTTCCTTCTCCTTGTCCTTGTCTCTTTTGGCCCCCGACATCTTAACTTTTTGTTTACTTTTTAAAAGTTCATGCCGCACTGCTTGGGAAATACTCCCCTTTCTTCGCTTTGACAAAATTCCCAAAAGGTAACTTTACTTCTTTCAATTTTCACTCCCCCCCCTCTTCAGCGTACAGTCCCAGTCTTATGGGGGGGGATTCCACCCTCCTCCCTCCTCTTTTATGCTTGTACGATGGGGGGTGATGCGCTTGTATCATTTTGCGCTTGCGATCAGAAACTCACAGTTCGTTGCTGTTCACTTTCGCTTTCATACATTCATTCGCTTCATCACTCTGCGAAGTCCCGGTGGCGTTGCTAATTCCCCTTATGGGGCACTGCCACGGTGGGGCCTTTGGGGCATGGGGTGAGCCTCAATTTCCAACCTTCGGGCCGGTAAAGAGGCACTTCCCCTAAGCGCCCCCTGGTTCGGAGCCTTTTCCTAAGGCTCCTTAGGGTCTCCGCTTATGCGGATCCCCCCCCACCGCGCGTGGGCGAGTCGACTCCGGGAGTGTCCCGAGAGTGCGACCGCCATTCACGCCACCAAAACCGGAAGTCCACTTCCAACAATTTTTAAATGGGATGTTTAGAGACAAGGAAAGGAAGGCAGACTTAAAAGCTTGAGGGCCCAAAGCAGTTAGGGTTTATAAGGCAAAATGATGTGTTTGTTTTACAGCCAAAACAGAGCAAATATGGACATTCAGGAAGAGGGAAGTATTACCTTAGTGATTATGAATACAGGCCATATGGCCTTCCAGTCATTGATCTACAAGACTAGGTGGGCATTCAAAATTTCTGAGAGCAAATGGTGGGTATTTGGTATTTTGGACAGCCCTTTCTCTCCACTGGCATGCAATTTGAGTTAGGGGCAGGGCCGGATTTAGACTTGCTGAGGCCCTAAGCTATACAAAACCCAGAGGCCCCCTACTGTTTTAAATTACATCAGCTGGTCTCAGAAAAATTTAAAATATATACACCTTTTTAATATTTGAAATCATTTTTTATATTGTGTTTTTATTTGAGGCCCCAGCAGATTGCGAGGCCCTAAGCTGTAGCTTATTTAGCTTATGTGTAAATCCGGCACTGGTTAGGGGTGGAGCCTGGGGAGGAGGGTACAGAATGCAAAGGAGAATTACTTTATGCTGCTCTCCCCATGCAGAGGATGAAACGCCAGATTTCTCCTCCCCTCCTTTTAAAAGCAGCACAAGTAAAGAAACCAAAGCTGAGGAGTTGGATGATGGTCATTGTATTGTATGCATATATCATAAATACACTTCTAAAAACTGCCTTGTTTGGAGTGCTGTTTTCTGCCTTAATATTTTTTTTTATTGTGGCCTTGAGGCATTTAATGATAATGTGGTGTGCCTGGGGGCTGGTTGTGTATCAAAGGTTAAAGACCACTGTATTACACAAAATGTTTTGCAAAAACCATAGCATGTCCCCCTTGTAGACAGCTGTAGGGCATGTAGAGAAGGGGTTACTGCTTGTAAGAGCAATATTTGAACACTGTTCTGCTCTGCATTTTCAGGATCCAGATTGTTGCAAGAAATATGCTCATGCCTAGAAAAGTAACCAATTAGGGTAACAGAGCTAAGGTTGCCAACTCTGGGTTGGGAAATTCCTGGAGATTTGGGGGTGGAGCTTGAAGAGGAGGGTATAATCCCACAGAGCTGAGCAGAGTGTAATCCCTCCAAAGAGTACATTCTCCAAAGTAGCCATTCTCTCCAAGGGCATTGATTTCTGTAGTCTGGAGATCAGTCGTAATTGGTATTCTAGCCTGGAGACCTGCTGCACTAGTCCACTTTATTGCTGCCATTGAATATCAAATCCACTTGCCATATGGTTGGTGCAATGTAGTCAATATGCTGTCTTTATAGCCCAGGAAATTTCAGTACAGACATTTTCCCCAATTTCTACTGCTGTACTCTGCAAATGGCAGTAAATGAAGATGTTGGTAAGGAGGTTTTGCCCAGCAGGGCTCCTGATTGGTCACTGGAGATCTGATTGGCTGTGCAGATTTAAAAAAAAATATTGCCTTGGCAACAGCTGCTACCACAGTGTAATTGAAGGGAAGTGATGTGTATGTAAGAAAATATGAAATATAAAGAGGGCTTCTGCCTGAAATGCTGAAGAGATCCTATGAGGGTTATATAAATATCTCACTCCCTGGCACTGTGTGATTGGCACCACCTCCTGCAGCAGCCATTTTGTGCTTGCACCGACTTCTCTATATCAAAATTCCAAAGGTGCCTGCAGGTTCAGAAGATTGAGGTCCCCTGATCTACAGAGCTGCACTGAATTAGAGCGGAGACAATATTAGATTAGGCAGACTGAGTTAGTCTGATTTAGAAGTGTTAGCTTCATATGGAGTTGAGCTGGTATAATGAAGGTACTGCTAATGTGCTCTTGTCTGCCTCAAACTGAATAAGTCAGAGAGAAATCCACTGGTCTCTGTGTGTTGCAGCCAGTAACTGAGTTACTTTTGGTTAAACTGTTAACTGCAAATACAATGGGAAGGAAGTACTGAATTCAGTGCCAGGAATTTAATGTCTCTCATGGGTGGGGCTCAGGGAATGTCTGTTCAAAACAGCAGTTTCCCACATTGGTTTTACATCAGCATTGTCTTAATGCTTCATTAATCTTATTCTTCGATCTTAACACATGCAGAACAAACATTAACAGACTTTTAAATTTTTAATTAGGTAGTTAATGTGTACTGAATGGGAAATTTATAATAATAAACGTTAAATGTTAAGACAATCTTAGTGCCTCTTAGCTGCCATGAGAATTAACAGTGCAGCCTTCTGTAGCCTTGGTCGTAATATTAAGCACACTATCTTGGAAATACATGTTACTAAGAGTCCGATCAGACGGCTCTTTAGATCCACGCGAGGCACAATTGCCTCACGGATCTAAAGGTAATGTCCAGACACAAACATTTGGGAAATGTCCCTCTTCCGTGGGCATCCCGTTTTGCCGCGCTTCGGAGACGTACTTAAAAGATAGCACTTTAAATCTGGGGTTTTCGGTTACCTGCAGGACGACTGCAGACTTTCACCCGTCTGATCGTTCCACCAGCGCGCAATCCTCCAGTCAGGGTGGTCTGACGTCAGACCATCCCGAGCAGGCACCATTCAAAAAAAAATCTCTACACATGCGTGGATCAACAAGGACGTGCTGTCACGTCTATGCGCATGTGCAAAAAGATTTTTTTAAAAAACGTCACCGCACACCTCCTTCAACAAGGACATGCTGTGATGTCTATGTGCATGTGTAAAAAGTTTTCAACCCCCCCACCGCACATGCCTCCTTCAATGGATGCCATCTAGACAATCCACAACGGAGGCAGCGCATGGCAAGGTGATTCACCAGGGGGATGTCTGGTTGTGCTACAACGGATTAAAAAGATTGGGATAAAATTCAAGATGGCATAATGATGGGATTAGCTGCCCTTCTGAACGCACCCTAAGATTGGTAGGAATTTATTTCGCAGCATGGTCATTTGCATTCTCTTAGAGAGGGGAAGAGGAAGAGGGGCTTCCCCTCTGTTGAATAAGGAAAGTGCAAATATGGTATGAGCTTACACTTCTCTATCATAGCCAGCTGTGGGAAACTTCTGCCATTGGGGGATTCCATTTTGTGACTGATATATGAAGGTTAGAAGGTTACGGGTATTTAGTTCCTTTAGTTCAGTGGTTTTCAAAGAGTGTTCAGTGGAGCCCAGAGTCTCCTTGGAAGCATATTAGGCATTCTCCGAAAAGAGAAGATCGATAACTCCTGTCTGATTTTTCTGAAAGATGCACACTAGTTTCCTGGCAATGTGCAGCCAAGCGGGGAATGTTGGGTGCATTCTAAAGAGTGCTCTCAGTTGACCTCAAGCAGTGGTGAGGCCCATCTGGTCTTGCCAGGGCTTTGCTTGAATTGTGTATGCACTGTGGAACATACTGCAAAATAAGATGCTATGTGCAGTGTTTCAGCAGCAGAATTTCAGTGCAGGAATTATTTAGCAGGTGAATAAGAGTGGGAGAAGCCTACGGAAGGCAGGAATTTTAAAATCTATTGCCATGTTTTATGCAGTGCTCTTTAATCCTATATTGAGTTAGATTTCTCCCTCCTCCCCTCTTTGCCTCTGTCTCCAGAGCCAGTTTGGTGTAGTGGTTAGGAGCGTGGACTCTAATCTGGAAGAACTGGGTTTGATTCCCCACTTCTCCACATGCAGCTGCCGGTGTGACCTTGAGTCAGTTACAGGTTCTTTCAGAGCTGTTCTCTCACGAGCTGTTCTCAAAAGAGTTATCTCAGCCCCACCTACCTCACAGGGTGTCTGTTGTGGGGAGGAAGGGAAAGGAGAGGGTAAGCTGTTCTGAGACTCTTTTGGGTAGTGAAGGGCAGGGTATAAATCCAATCTCCTCCTCCACCTCAATTTTTTGTTTCTTGCTGAAATCATTGGTTGGCTAGGAAAGCCTGACTCTGCCCCCAGCTGCCCACTTTGTATAACTAAGAGGCATAGCCATCTATTGCCACTAATTTCCAGAAAAGGCTAGTATTTGTCAACCTTTCTTCCCCACTTCCAGATTCCCTGTGCCTTTCATAGCTGTATAATGGGCAGAAATTCTGCAGGGGAAGTATTTCTAAGTGTGGAAATGCAATGATGCAGTAAAATTCATGTCTTTAGTTTCTACCTTTCAACCAGTTGTCATGTGGGGAAAAGTACCCTTAAAGTGTAAGTATAACCAGATGATACATACTTTACATTTTGCATGATGGATTAAACAAATGCAACACTAGTGCTGAATGTGATAAAAGATTGTGAGACTGCTGAACACAGAAGACACAAAGCTAACTTTACGTTTTTTGTAAATGAATTATGCTGGTTGGATGCAGCTCCCCCAGTGTTTTTTTGTTGATGCTGGGCAGAATTTTTGATTGAGGAGGAGCAAAATTGCAGCGGGTCTCCAAGGGTAGAATCCACGGGGGAGGGGGAACTAACAGGACCTCTGGCAAATCAGTTGGCCCGTGCACTGGTGAAAGCAGGCCACCTGCAGCTATACTCTCAGGAGCTGCTTACCAGTCAGTCCCAGAGCATTCTAACTGCCCAGGCCTAAGGCTGCCGTCGACTGAAACAGCAGGGAAACGAGGGTGGGAATTATTCACACATGTCTGATTTCTGCACAGGTCTTATCTTAAAAGGGCACAGCTCTCACTATATTTGTCAATTTCAGCAACTGATTATGTAAAGAAGGCCTATTGGTACTTTTGAGATTCTCTTGCCATAGCCTTGACGGGCCAATAGATGGACCACTTGGACTGCGCATCCCATCAACAGATGCAGAATTCTTCCCATTTTCTTAAGCTTGTTATTTCCCCTAATAATACAGTGAGAGTGTATAGGGAGACAATTAGCCATGGGGAGGGGAATCAGGCTCCTCTTTGTTGAATTGTTGGTTTAATTTATTCCTCGGCACAATGTACCTGAGGAATGATAAGAAACAACTTTGATATCATTTTAAATAAATAAAAAGGTTATGTAACCTGATATCTCCAGTTGCTGGGGAAGGTTTCTATTTACCCCGTGTCTATTTAACCACTGCAATGAAGAGGGAGCAGTTATGTTGACAAACATGTATCTCTTCATGGGTGAAGACAGGCATAATATCAAAAGCAGATCCACAGCAAGTCCCTATGTTGTCATGCAAGCCTGACTTTCTTCCCACTGTGCAACTGAAGTGACCGAAGTTCATTCCCAGGAATTAAATGGTTTTTCAGCTAACGGTTCCCTTCCCTCTCTCCCTCCATGCTTCAGGTGGGCTCATGCAAACAAACATCTGGAATTCAGCTGAATTGGGTGGGGTTGGGGGGCTTGCAGTGGAAAAGCAGTAGATGGGGGAAAGGGTGAAGCACTCTCCCCTCATAACATTTCCACTCTAAAACACTTCTTCCAGAAACCATTTTTCTCTTTTAACAAAAGCTGTTATGTGTGTTTGCATATAACTTGCTGAGTTTGAATAGTCTTTGGTAAAGCTCTGTTCTGAAGTACATGAGTATTTTTTGCCAAGTTGGCCAGTAACTGACCTTAGCTGTAAGGGCTTCTGTACCTTCAAACCATAATTGATTTTTATCTGCCATAAGGAAAAGGACATTCCATAAATGTAAAGGTGAAGGTGTATAATTAAAATGGACGAATACAGGTTATATTTCAACAATTGTGCTCAGTGAGGAGTTAGAGTTCCCATATAAGACAAAATGCTAGTTTTTGTGTAAGAGAAGTCAAGCAAGCAAGCACATTTCTTTATCAAGCTCTTGAAGTTAATATATCAATTTTTGCCAAATGCAGAACTTCATGCAGCTATTTTAGCATTGTTGGTATTTTTGTAGATTTCCAATGATGTGCCAGGAAAATGTTAGTGAATAATAAAAGGTTCTAAATTAATAATCTTGACACTCCTTCATAAATATCATTCAGATAATTCATTAATGGCTCCATCTGTGGTCTTATCTTTTATTCATGATGACTGCTTTCTAGCCATGCTCCTGAGTGCATGCTCTGTCTCCATACACACTCACACTGCATGGTAATATCCTTTGCTTTCCATTGTAGAATGTGTGCTGTTAGATTCATACACAGCTGGCAACAGGTCATTTAGCCATCATTTCTCATGTGCTGGCCAATTGCTTGAGGCAGCTGCAACACAAATTTAGTCTTTTAGGTAAAAAGATTATGGGTTGGATCCTACCACTCTGCTCAGCTAAATGTTTTTTTCAGGTGAAAGGAGGAAGCAAGTAGGGTTTGGATCCTACTGTTCTGGTCGACTAAATGCAGAAATTTTCTCCAGTGCAAGGAAAGCTCCTTGTATCAGGGGAAGGCTCTGCATGTAGTTGAATGACTTGGTAGGATCCAGCTCCTTGATGCTGAAATCCATTTATCCCTATATCAGCTCCTTGCCTTTACAGCAGTAAAGTAGCTGATCAGATGTGTTACAGTAATGAAATACCAAATCAGTTTTGTCAGTTGACCATCATGCTTTTACTTTTTAACTTGTTCAATTGGTTTACCTCCAATTGTCCATTTGAATGGTTTCCAAGTTTTGGAAAATACAAGTATTTTTGATTTTTCATGGTTTAAAAGCAATTTATTTGTTATAAAATATGAAAGACATCTATTTAGTGAACGCTTTAAAACAACTTTGGAGCAGGACAATAGTACCTTGTCGTCCACATATAATAGTAGAGGGACATGGACAGAACCCAGTTTAGGAGCATGACAATCAACAGCTTTGAGGTTAGGGGAGAGATCATTAAGGAACAGGTTAAATAGAAAGGGTGCTAATATACAGCCTTGTTTGTCTCCTTTATTTGATGGGATTTTTGAAGTTAATTCCCCTGTCAGTGAACATTTGATTTGGCATTTTGTTGATGTGTATAGCTTTTTTATAAGGTTAAGGAGTCTCTTATCCATGTTTAATTGTTGTAGTTTATCCCAGAGGAGTTCCCTGTCAATTGAATCAAATGCCCCTTTAAGATCTATGAAGGCAGTGTATAATTTTACATTGCTTCTTTTAACATACTTATTAATCAGGTTCTCCAATACAATGCAGTGGTCTAAAGTAGTTCTCCCTTTACAGAATCCCAGCTGTTCCAGGCCTAAGACTCTCTGTTCTGTCATCCATATGGTCAGCTTAGATAGTAAATGTTTGGCATACAGTTTGCCCATAACGGAAAGCAGGCTGATTGGTCTATAGTTGGAAGGAATTGAGCAATCACCTTTTTTGTAAATTGGGACTATGATTGCATTTAACCATGCATCAGGAATAAGGAAGATGAGATGGTTAAACCTGTTATGTTAACCTGGATGAAGGATTTGGGCTACATAATAGAATTTGATGAATGGGACAAAATATGGAAGACAATAAAATTCTTAGGATCAACAGCCTATAAAGAAAATATTTATAAAATGTTCCATCGATGGTACTGGACTCCAGATAAAATGGCTAAATGTACCCCTAAAATATCAAAGAATTGCTGGAAATGTAAGAATAACATAGGAACATTTATACATATGTGGTGGAATTGCAGCAATATGCAAAAATTTTGGAAAATGGTTCAACAGATGATATGGAAATAATGAATTTAAGTGTAATTTTGGTACCAGAAATATATCTGTTAAATATTATCCCAGATTACCTTGACCAAAACGATAAATATTTATTAACATATATATTAACAGCATCAAGAATTATGGTAGCAAAATATTGGAAAACAGATAAATTACCTTCCAGAATGGAAATAGCTAAAAAATTACTAGATGTAGCAGAATTAGATAAATTAACAATGATATTGCGTGGAAAAGAAGAAGCAATATTTCAAAAGAAATGGTTAAGAATGTACAAATGGTGGGAGAAATTTACTATGTATAAGACCTCCAAAAAATGAATGTAAAGGTTGAAAATGTCTGTGGCTGTATAATATAAAACTTAATAAATAGAGATTTTTTTTTAAAAAAGGAATAAGGCAAGATTTATCAATCATTGTAAAAAAGGATGCAAGAGGGGCCACCCATCAGTCAGAGTCTAGTTTTAAAATTTCAGGGAGAATTATATCAGGACCAGCTGCTTTTCTTAGTTTTAATTGGCCAATCAGTTGTTTTATTTCATTGGGTGTTACATGAGGCCAGTCAGGTAAGTCCTCAGACAGAAAATCTGAGGGTTCCATAGGGCGGACCTAATCCTGATGGAATAATGTCGAAAAATATTGAAACCACACTTGGGGAGAAATAGCAGACATAGAGGGGGCCTCCACATGACATGACCCTGAGACTATGGCCCAGATTTTTTTGTATTATTTAAAATCGTGCCCTGGTATAATTGTTCCCACTGTGTATTAATATATTCAATCTTCTTTCTATTCATACTCTGTTGTAGTTGGTTCTTAAGTTTAAAGTATTCTATCAGAAAAAATGGGTCAGCGGACTGTTGGTATTTTCTGAAGGCATTGCGTAATTGGGTTTTTAAGTATCTACATTCCCTATAAAACCAGACATTTATAGGTCTATTACTCCCCCTATTTCCACTCTCAAATTCTTTGCCCACTGACGTAGATATGTGAGATGTTAAAGCATTATAGGCTATGATCAATCAATCAATCAGTTTATTGCGGTCGAAGACCCATCAAACAACATACAGTCAAAAACAATCTCCAGAATGTCATAAGGCATTACAGAGAAAAAACATCTCAAGGAGTATTAAGGAAGTTCTTGCGCTTTATAGTTACAATAAAAAGAAATTTAGCAACATTCCTTGAAATAACCGTGGATTTGTCCTCCAGTAGGTGTTTCAGCAAAAGTTCCTCGGACTGAAATACTAATTGTCCTTGAAACCTAAATGACAGAAGGTAGAAATAATATAAAAGGCCTATCTATGGTTTGGGTTGGAAATATTAGCTAGGTAGAAAGGAGCAGACATTAGCATTTTGGATTTCAGAGATTTGTAAAGAGGCGGAAGTGCGGCATTGGATGTTTGTAGCTCAATATCTCTGAGACGCTGGTAAACAGTGGTTTTTGCCCTAGCATAGCCACTTTCCAAAAGTTGGTACGGGTCTAATCCTAATGTTCTCAGTTTGTTAATGGCTCTAGTGAACCACTGAGGGTAGGGAGATGCAGCCAGTAGAAGAGGAAATAGCCCGGTGGGAAAAAGATGGATTTTCAGCCAGAAGCAGAGAGAATGCATCCAAATATTCAGCTCGACTGTATTGAGACTGGCTTCTTGTCTCACCATGACATTGGGAGTACATCTTGGAGTGTTAAATAGGGATCTCAGGAATTTTGTTTGGACCAATTCTAGCGCCTGAAGATTAGTAAATCGCATAATTTGTGTCCCATATCTCATTTGCGCTAGAACTTTAGCAGAAAAAAGTTTCAAGGCAGCTGGAATATAGTGAGCACCATCCGTTCTAAAAAATCTCAGTATAGCAGAGGCAGTTCTTTCCGCTGAAACAGCCACTGACTTGATATGAGCTGAGGGGTTACCGTTATAAGCAAATGTAACCCCCAATAGGCTATGATCATTGATGAATGTTCATTTGCATCAATTAAAGAGGATCTATACTTTAGAAATACGTTTGATTTGAATAATTGTTGGGCTTTTTGCATATAGCTATCATTCCATAAGATCCTAGGCAATTGATAGAGCTTGTCAGGTTGGTGTTGGAAATATTGTTAGGTACTAGTAAAAGGGCTGACATTCAGAGTTAAAATAAGTGGAAGATGGTCACTGATTATATAATCGCCAACAGTGAGATCTAAAACATGAGATTCCAAAGAAGGGGAAACTATAAAATAGTCAATTACACTGCAGCCCTTTGTTGAGACAAATGTATATTCTCCAAATTTGGGAAAGTTGGTAAGTCTATTCAGCCAAACTTTATTAAATTGATGACAAAGTTTGGCGAGATAGATGCCTGCTGAGTTTATATGGTGATCTTTGGAGTATCTTGTAGAGGTGAAAATAGGTGGGAGTGTATCATCCTGATTAATTTCTATAGCCATATGATTGTTGCCTAATCTAGCATTAAAATCACATGCCAGAATTATTTCAGCCAAGGGATGTTCTTCTTCTAGTCTTTCTAGAAGTGTAGTTAGTCATTTCCAATGTTGGGAAAGGGTTAATCTGTCTAATGAGTTGGGAACATATATATTCACAATAATCAAAGTAAGGTTATCAAGGACAAGCTTAATAGCTTGCTCAGTGGGGCTATCCAATTGTAACATAACTATTTCTACTTTTAAATATAAAGAAACAAACAGAGCCAAACCCACTTGAAAGCGACCCTTGGGGTTAATCCTATACCCTGGGAGGGAAAAGGATTTATACCCCTCAATCCAAATCTGATTTGGCGACCAGGTTTCCTGAAGGAGTATAATATCAAAATCATTAAGGTAACTTAGAAATTCAACATCCTTGGCCTTATTCCGCCAGCCGGCCATGTTCCAAGAGATTATCTTAATATCCAAAGTAGTAGAAAATGTAGATGACGGTGGTGTAGAAGAATTTATGAGTCAGTCTCCTTTGGTTTGTTGTTCGAGGGTGCTGTTGGTGTCATAAAACACAGACCCATTGCTCATACCTCTTGATATGTTCTTGAATAATTGGCTTGTGCTTGGTCACACAATGTCTCCCTTACTGCTCAGCGGGAGATTCTCAGCTGTTATTGAGGACATATGAATTTTGGTTTGTATTAACGTCTCTGAGTTTCCCTTGAGTTCTGGTTGGACTTCTGTAGTAGAAGTTAAATTGATCAGTGGAGAAGAAGGAGAGTTATGGTAGGGCATATCTGGGCTGTTTTTATTAAGGCTTGTTTTGGTGGCATCTGATCCATCTGCAGTCACGATTCGTCTGCAGTCACTGCTTGTTCCCTGGTATCCCCTAGCGTCAGAAACTTTGTTCTCACTGTCTCCAGTCTGTTGACTATCGCACCTTGAACCTCTTTTGGGAAATTTGGAAAAGTTATTATCAGGTCGTCCTGATAATCAAGATTTATCAAGATTTTTAGTTATCAAGATTTTTAGTTATTTTTAGTTATATTAGTTATCAAGATTTATACCTTCGTGCACATAGGCTGATGGAAATAACATCTGAAGATTTAACTGCCCCATGGACTGGATTCATAATTGAAGCCTCCTCCCCCTGACAAGAGAGGTCCATTGGGGCTTCCGGTCTGGCTCCCGCGAATGGCGGACGCATCCTTGGGTCGCTCCCGAGGGGCGTCTCGCCCGCCCGCGGTGGAGGAGGGAATCCGCACGAGCGGAGACCCGAACGAGCACCTCAGGATGTGAGGAGCTCGGATCCGGGGCGCTTTAGGGCGCTCGAGGGGGGGTCTCTCTCTCAGCCGAGAGGTTGGAGACGAGGCTCCCGCCATGCCCTGCCCCTTTGGACCTTGCTGCGTGAGCGATCCCGTTTTTACGGGGTTTAGCGGGGCCACCGGACGTCACCGAGTGATAAAGCGACCATCCGAAAAAGTTGAAAAAGAAAAGATCGGCTTAACTGTGAGTTGTCAAAATGCAAAGAAAAAGATCTAAAACCGCTCCCCCCCCACCCAGCGAAAAAGGCGAGGAGGTTAATCCTCTAACTGCATAAGCGAAAAAGAAAAGGAGGGGGGGAATGGACTGAGCGAACAGCG
>NW_015169173.1:1693230-1702151 GCF_001447785.1 Gekko japonicus
GACTGTATCCAGAAGAGATTTTCTTTTTTTTTATTAACAGAACTCAAGGGAACATTACTAATATACTAACAGAGAATCACATGAGACCGGACTAAGAAAAGAAGTTTGACAACACACAGAAGAAGCCCAAGAAGATTAATTGGACATTACTAACAGTTTAATTTACCAGTTTATATATCACTCAGCTTTCTCTTTCTCCCACTGTCTACCTTTCCCTTTTTTCTTTTAAGCGAAATACCTCCCCTTTTTAGGGGAGCTAATAAAATCTTTATAAAAAAAAAAAGAGAGGTCCATTGGATCAGGCAGCAGGGAGATCAGATCATGCCCCCCTTTAGTCTCTTTATGTTTTTTGGCCAAGAGCGGTACAGGTTTCAGTGTATTTAAAAATGCACGGGCTGGGAAGATCCCCTTGCTCTTAAAAGTTGCACTCTGCTTCATTATTAAAGATGGGATCCTCACACTGAAAAATGTGAGGACCCTCTGCACCTGGTTTGGTTGGCTGATTATTTTTAGCTTTTTCAAATCAATTCCAAGAATTTTCAACTTGAGTAATAGGCTCAGATGATGTAACACCTTCCTTTTTGTATTCCATAAGGGCAATCCACCTTGGTATTTACAAACTGACAAACATATTTTTTTGGCTGAAGGATCAAACGGAGTCTAGAGCTTTCATTACTCTCCTTATGTGACAAAGGGGAGTCTGCTGAGGTCTCTTTACTTCTTGATGGGACGAAGACATTTGGAGACATATTAGCAGAGCTTACACAGCAACCAGGCTTTATGTCTTCGGATTTCATAGTCTTCCTCTCTACCAACTTCTCGAGCTTCTCATTAATTCCATTTAAACATTCCAAAATATATGTCACAGTCCTGAAAATCAAGTCTATTAACTTGGCCAACGTTCTTTCATCATGACAGCAGATATCTTCGTCATTTAAAGAAACAGTCTTTATTGCTGTAACTTCCCGCTTTTCAGCTCTCTCTTTCTCTTCAGCTAGAATTGCATATTTATTTGAAGTTGGAATATTATATGCAACACTTTTGGGGAAAAAGTATTTTGGTCTGTTTGCTTGCCAGGGGAGAGATTTCTTCACCGTCTCTCAGGCGTTTTGGGCATTTTCCGACACTCATTACAGTCTTGTTTATGGCAATCAAACTTTCAACAGCTGATAAGCGGTAGAGACAGAGTCACCACTGAAGATATTTGAGTATCTGAAAACCTGACAGAAATTAGAGGAATTAATTAGGAGTCAACTTGCAGGCCTCCTTGTTCGCTGAGTCACCCTTCTCTCCAATTAAAAAGGCATAGAATGGGAACAAAAGAAAAAAAAACAGGTAAGGTTGTCAAGGCTGCCAAGTCCTTTGATAAAAACTTAAAAGAACTTAAAAGAACAGCTTTGAGTAACATTAAAAAACTGCTAAAAGCAATTTAAAAGCATTTTAAAATATCTTAAAACACTTAGCATTCAGGAGACAAGGGAACAGCCGTCTGCAGCTGATGCCCACCAGAACCAGATGACCATAATATATAATTATCAGAATTATTAGCAAGCTCCAGTTAAGGACAGCAAGGGTTAAAACAGGCCCATAGCTAGCCAAGGGTGAGAGGGGCCAATGCCTCCACAGATGTGCCAAGCCCCCTCCCGGTGGATGCCAGACCCCCCCTTCCAGGAAAGGCACCGGGGGGCTGTCATATCCATACAGCGCCTTAAAAGGGGACAGCCCCGTAGATGAGTGACACGTGTTGCAAAACTCGGCAAGGGGTAGGAGATCCACCCAATCATCTTGTTGATAGTTAGTGAAGCAGCACAGATATTACTCCAAGGTTTGATTTACTCGTTCTGTCTGTCCATTAGTTTCAGGATGATAAGCACTGCTTAATGCACGTTCGATTTCCATAAGCTTCATAAGCTCCCCCCAGAACCAGTAAACAAACTGGGGCCCCCTATCAGATATGACTTTAGCTGGGAGCATGTGTAGATGGACCACGTGAAGTAGGAAAGCTTTCGCCAGGGCTTTTGCCGTGGGAAGGGAAGCGAACGGGACAAAATGTGTTTGTTAGAAAATAAATCCACGACAACCCGAATGACCGACATAGTTTTACTCGGGGGCAAATCCATGATAAAGTCCATGGAAATCGCCTCCCACGGCCGACTTGGAGTCGGGAGAGGTTGCAGCAATCCCGGGGTTTTTCCTGGCCTGGATTTGCACATGGCACAAGTTTTGCACGATTTTACAAATGCTGACAAATCCTTTTGCATCTGCGGACAGCAGAACTGTCTTTGCAGCAGCTGGAAGAACTTAACAAACTCGTGGTGACCGGCCAATTTCGAGCCGTGTACTGCATTCAATATTTCCCCCCGTAGAGAACTTGGGACACAAAGTTTGTTGCCGCGGTACCAACACCCATCCAGTTTGACTTCCAACCCCCCCTCTGACTCCACCTCCGCCTTGTCACCCTCCGAGAAGGCGGAGATAAACCTAGTATTCCAGTTTGTCCCGCCTGGTGAGTCCTGACTGCGTAGTAGGTGAGAAGGGGCTGGAACGGCTGCGCATTGTCACCACCCTGTCAAGTTGAGAGGGCGTAAACATAGAGTCCAAAATCACCTCCCTTTGGCTGTTGTGTTGAGGGAGGCGGGATAGGGCATTAGCGAGAGAGTTCGCAGAACCGGGGAAATGATGAAGGGTAAATTGAAACTTGGAAAAGAAATTGGCCCACCGGAGCTGCTTGGTGTTGAGACTCCGGGGTGTTTTAAGCATTTCCAAGTTCCTGTGATCAGACTTCAAACGGGACTCATCCTCCTTCCAACCAGTGCCTCCAGGTAGCAAGCGCCAGCCTGATCACCCCCGCCTCCTTTCCCCAAACCGACCAGTTCCACTCAGTGTCATTAAACTTTCTTGACACGTAAGCTAAGGGGTGTAGTAACCCATCAGCCCCCTCTTGCAGGATGCCCCCCATGGCTATGTTGGATGCTGTATAGGATTGCCCACCCACGCCTGTCCAGGGGTGAGAGGCAGTCCTGTACTTGTGCAGTACATTAAACAACAACCCACAGAGGAAGGCTACCCTCTCTAGATTCAGAACAATATGCCACCAGAATCTCTACAGTAGTCTATATGCCCCTCCAGCTCAGAGCAGGGATTCAAATCTCTCAGCTGGCATCTGGGACTTAACACATTAGCAACTCTACCCAGAATTGCACACTTTACGCTTAATGGTAGCTTGTGGTCAGCTAGGCACAGGAAATAGACCTGGAATCCCAGTTACAACATCAAAGACCATTTATAAACAAGAACAATTTTTTATTCAGTACAGAGTAATGCAATTAAACCATGAAAGATTTCAAAACAAGAAAGTCTAGGGCTGTTTGCCTTAAATACACAGTACAATATGCATATTTACCAAGTTCAGGAATATCCAAACAGTCCAAGGGATTTTGAAGGCAAAATCCATCTTTGCTCAACCATGTGGTCCAGTTCACAAAGCCAGTCCTTTGTCTCTTCAAAGGACAGCATTTCCAGGTGCAAAAAACAAGCACAGACCAGGAACAGAACAGAGAGAGAGCAGAGAGAGGCTCTCTCATAGGGAATGACCAGTTATAGGCCAATTCCAGTCACAAATTAGCCCTGGCCAGGAGCCAATTGTGAATGGGAATGGGAGTGTCTAAGATTTGGTTGTCATAGCTACATGTGGGGATAGGCTATAAGTTTGGGAACTCCCTCTGCAGTCAGGTGACCCAGCTTCTAGCTTCTCCATTGGCTACGTGACTACACTCATGTAAAGCCTAGTGGGGCCTTACAGTCTAGCTTCTAGCATGGAAGTGTGAAGAATGTGGGTTTATGGCATGGCAATTGAGGCTATGGGGCCCACCATTTGGCTTGTAACAGGAAATAAAGTACAGCCTGTTATCAAAAGACAGAACAGGAGAAGGCATGAGGCTTTTAGAAATCAATATTTCTATACAGACGCGTCGACTTGGATGATGAATTTTTTATTTTCATCGGGGTGGGCTAAGACAGGTTTTGATGTGAACAGGGAGTTAAGACAGTCAAAAGCCTCTTGGCACTCTTTGCTCCAAGCCCGCGTTGCCCCCGGCTTGGTAGCCTCTGGACCCTTCCCTTTCGTTTATAGCAAGTCAGTGAGGAGCAAACTGATTTGTGCAAAGTTCGAGAAACCGAGGAAGGATTTTAATTGGCAGCGGGTGCGGGGTTTTTCCCACCCCAGTACATCATGGACCTTCTCCGGGTCCATTTCCAGTCCCTTATTCGATATCCGATACCCTAGAATGTCAATGTGTGACTTGTGAAACTCGCATTTGGAGAGTTTCGCGAACAGTTTGTCCTTGTGCAACATCATCAGGACTTCCCTCACCAACTTCACGTGTGAGGGGAGGTTGGGGGAGTACAGCAAGATATCATCTAGATAAACAAGGCCCCCCCTTAAACAGATGCTTGTGCAACACTTCGTTAATCAAGTTCATGAAGACCCCCAAAGCCCCCTGAAGACCGAATGGCACCACATGGTATTCGAACTGGCCGAGGGGTGTATTAAAATCAGTCTTATGCTCGTCCCCCTCCCAGATGAGAACTCAGAAGTAGGAATCCCGGAGGTCTAGTTTCGAAAAGACTTTCCCTTTAGCCGCTTCGGCCAATAAATCCTTAATGAGGGGCATGGGGTAGGCATTAGTCGATGACACAGCATTTAAGCCCTGATAATCCGTGCACAGCCGCCAGCCCCTGTCTTTTGTTTTTTGGAACAGCGCCCGGGCCACAAAAGGGGAGGAGGCTGGCCTGATGAAACCCCTTGCTAGGTTCTTATCGATAAACTTATGCAGTTCATCCTTTTCTGCCGGCCCCATTGCATAGATACGCCCCTTAGGCAATTTGTGACCCGGCAGCAACTCGATACTACAGTCTGAGTACCTATGGGGGGGAGCTCGTCGGCTTCTTCCTCTTCAAAGACCCTAGCCAAGTCTCGGTATTCGTGGGGAATGGATTGTAATTTTTCTTGGGCCAAACACGCCCTTGGGTTTTCCATGACAGGTTGTGAACCCAACTGTGAGTTCCGATGGTGCGATTGGCACCGAGGGGAGATGAACTGTACTTTCCCTTCATCCCACAAAATGTAAGGGTCATGTCCATGCAGCCAGGGGCTCCCTAACACCAGCGGGAACCTGGCTGCGGGGGTGATCACAAATGGACGTTCCTCCCAGTGATCCCCCATCCCCACCCGCAACAGGACCGTCTCAAACTCACATGGCTACTTCATCGTGGACCCATCCATTTGGGTGAAAATTAGGGGGTCTTGCAGTCTCACCACCCCCGCTTCCAACCCCGTTATTAAGGAGGGATTGATGAGGTCCCTCTCACACCCTGAGTCAATAAGGGCTCTCACACAAATGTGAGTTCCTTAGGTTGGGTTAATAATAGTTACAGTCACAAAGAACATGGGGGGTACCTGCTCACCGCTTTTGGCGCCTCTGGGATTGGGTCCTGCTGCTCCGCACCACTCAATGCAGGACCTAGCCTTTTCCCGCCGGCTCGTTGCCTTCGTCTTCACTGGATTCCTCCCCAATTTCTTCTGGGGCGACCTGTAGCGCTTTAGCAAATTTTGATTTCCCTGCTGGTTTCTTTGCTGGTGTGCCTGGCTGTGCCTTGGCAGGTTCCGATTGTGCCGGCTTCCCCGAACTCGATCCCCCACAGTCGGCTGTGAAATGGCCCCCTTCCCCACACTTTAGGCAGAGCCCTTGTTTCATCCGTTGCTCTCTGGTAGACTCAGCCAGACGTGCAGATCTCACCTTCAGTTGGTGGGGGTTTGGCTTTCCCCCCGCCGCTGCAATGTCTAGGCGTAGGGTGTTCAACTGAGTCTCCGCACACTTCGCTTCTTGCATCCACACTAGGAGGGAAATCGGGTCTACTGCTCGCAGGACCATTTTCGTGGATCTCTGGGTTTAACCCCACCCTGTACAACTCTGCTAAGACCTGATCCGGCCAGTTTTGGACCTTGGCCGCATGCAATTTAAACTCCGACGAGTATTCTCTCACTGACCACTTCCCTTGCTTCAGGGTGTGTAAGAAGGCCCTTGCTTTGGGCCCGGCATTCCGATCCTCCAACTGGGCACGCAACGCCCACATAAAAGCATCCAAGTTCACAAGCTCCGGGCCCTGCACATTGTGCAGTCCCACATACCATGCCGCAGCAGTTCCTCATAACCGGGCAGCAATAAAATTCACTCAGCTGCTGTTGTCCGGGAACAGGTGGCCCCACCTTTCCACGAATTTCATCACTCGAACCACAAAATAGGATAGTTCCTCTGGGTCCCTGTCGAACATTGCCTCGATCAGGTCCTTCGGGCGGTGGTGCAGGGAACCTCTTGGGCTGCCTGGCCATGGTGCCGGGATCGGTCCCTCCCCTGGTCCCAGCATCGGTACATCTGGCGGGCCCCGCAGTTTTGGGCCTTGGGGCGCCGGTTCCGGGGGTGCTGGTTGAGGGGCGGGAAGGGCAGGAGCCGGCTGTTGCGCCTCCCTCTCGGCCCTTAGGGCTTGCAGCACCATCTCTGGGATCACCTGGATTACTGCCTCAAGTTCCCATCTTAGTTGGCGCCTGTCCTGTTCCACCGGCTCCAGGCGGTGTGCCAATTCCAGTCCCTCATCCGGGGAGGTGCGGCTGCTCTGCGCCTTGGAACGGCCAGTCACCTATGCCCCGGCCGGTGCTTCCAGGGCTCCCCCAAAAAGGGGGAAGCCACCTGCGGATGCAAATCCCACATCAAACTGGCTGTTCCTTCGGGGGCCCTGCGTGAGCACGTACATCTCCGCCGTTGAGTCTGGGTTAAATTGGCCCCACCTTAACGAGCCCAGTCGATACCCCTGCCCAGGTGGTTGCCTCGGTCCACAGGGGGTCAGGAAAAGGTGGGTTGAGGTCATCTTAGGTACGGTTCCGTGCTCCGGGTCCTTCTTTGGAGTAGTCACCGGTGGCGTGGTAGTCACCGGCACATCAGTCTGGGTGGTGGGTGTTTCCTCCCCAGTCGTTGTGGGAATAGGTTTCTCCTCTCTGTTGCTCATCTCGGGTTGAGAGAGGCACGTAGATAGAGAAGGTATGATTCCTAACAGAATGTCAGGTTCCACAGCCAAACAAAGGAGTACACGCTTATCATAAAGTTATACTTTATTGTAAGAGCTATAGAGGCAGTAACATCGTCACTGTTAGGAATGGCTACATTCCTACAAGCATAATGGGATACAGGGTATTTGTATGCACCCCCCCACCTCTAGGCCAATCAGCCTGACTCCCGTGCACAGGAGAATGGGGCCCCAGGCCGTTAAAGCCAAAGCTGGGAATCGAAACTAATCCCACGGGTAATTGATGGGAAGACACTACACAGACAGCTTACAAGGTCAGAGATAATAACGCAGCAGTTGGTATACAGGTCAAGCAGATGCACTCTTGCCCATAAACATCATGGCAGCATAGCTAACACCAATTTATTTCTTAGCATTATCCTTGCTGACCACCCAGTTTGAGAAGTAGATTTAATCGGGGCATCATACATCTTTTTCCTGTTTGTAAAGTCCTGAATCTTCGACAAATAAGAGGCTGATAAAGAACTCACTAATATGCCTTGAGTTCGATGATTGTCTGCTTCCCATTTGGTCTTTTCCCCTTGGAATGAGCCATCCAGGGGGAGGGGCATCCTTCTCCAAGTGATCTTCCAGCGACAGGGACCATAAGGCAAACCGCAGTTGCACACACCATTCAGCGAAGTTGTTTCTTGAAGAGAAACTAGAGGACATTTTCTGTCCCAAGTCTCAGCCATGATTCTTCTTCTTTCTCCTCCCCCCTCTCTCAAGCTCTGTGTTTTACAAGCAGGCTGCTGAGAGCAGCATTCCTTTCCTTTTGTCTTGCAAAGAATCAAGCCTGTCAGCCAGCGTCTCATCTATAGCTGCTGAGGGAGGCAGATTCAATACTTTGGATCCACAGACCTTTCCAATGGTACCAGTACTAATTAAGCTGGTTTACCTGGTTAAGGCTGGGCCCATGACCTATTGGAGGTCAACTGGTGTGATTAGTCCAGTTACCACTAGTTAGCAGAGTGCTTAAATCAGAGGTGTCGAACTCATTTGTTATGAAGGCCGGATCTAATGTAAATGTCACTTTGTCAGGCCAGGTCATGTGTGCCATAAATTGTAACACAAGGTACCGGAGATATAAACTTTATAAAGATGATTTCACATGCCGAATGGCAATGGTAGGCATGATTGGATTAGATGTGATACACAGACGGGTGGAGATATCAGCATTGGTGTGATATACAGAGGTGTGGAGATATCAGCATTGGTAATGAGACAGGAAACCTTGGTCTCAATTTGATACAGGAGGATTCAGTTCAAGAGGATGCAAAGATTAAATGGAAATAAGTCTGAGGAAGTGAGCACTGACTCACAAAAGCACATACCCTACCACAATTTTGTTAGTTTTTAAAGGTGCTACTGGACTCTTTCTACCAGGGGTCATTTCGTAGAAAAAGAGCTAGGGGGACTCATTAGCATAACTCATTAGCATATGCCACACCCCCTGACATCACCGGAAGTGTGTCCTCCCCACAGCCGGCGGCGACCTCCAGCGGGCACCAGCAGGGAGCTCCAGGCCCCGCCCTCCCGCACCTCACCCGGGGGGATGGCATCCCCCCGCGTCCCCCCCCAAATGACCCCTGCTTTCTACTACTATTAGAAAACACATAATTGAAAAAAAACCAGTGGGGGAACATTTTAACCTTCCAGGGCATTCAGTTGCTGACCAAAGAGTAGCAGTTCTCTTACAAAGGAATTTCAAAGGAAGTTTAGAAAGAGAGACTGCTGAATTGCTCAAGACAATGCAAACTCCTGGATTGAACTGAGACCTAGGTTTCTTCTATTGTCATTTG
>NW_015169173.1:1702746-1709069 GCF_001447785.1 Gekko japonicus
TCCTCCCCCCCCCCCCCGTCTCCAACAGCAAGGCCCGAGTGGCTGCCAGCCGCCGGGCCTTGCTGATCTCTTCCCCCCTCCCCCGGTTTCCTCCACCACCACCATCCCCCCACTCGGACAGCAGGGCTGCAAGCCACCATGCCCACCAGGCTTTCCTCCACTGCTGCCGCCGCCAAAAGCAGCAGCAATGGCCATGGCTTCTAGCTGCCAGCCCGCCAAGGCTCCCCCACCACCACCGCCGCCGCCATCACCAACAACTCTGCCACAGATCCCCGAGGTAGGTGCGCTCCCTGTGCATGTGCATGGAATGCAGTTTTACTTTGGGGGGATTTAAGTATCCCCCCGATATTTTTTCAAACTTTTAAGATTTTTGTGCACATCTGGGGACTGCCCCAAGTGTGCACGAAAATCTCCCTCCCCCCCAGGTGCCCCCGATGTAGAATGGTGTGTAAAGGTAAAGGTTTCCCTTGCTTGAAAGCCAGTCGAACAACTCTAGGGATGCGGTGCTCATCTCCATTTCCAAGCCAAAGAGCCAGCGTGTGAAACCCCGCCAAAAAGATTGGTATGTATTGTTTCTTCCTCATCTCAGAATACCTTAAGACATACTTAGAGAGAAAATTGAAATGAATTATTCTCCCTTTTCATAAAAAATGAAACACCTTTGATTGTCAGTCCAAATCTGAATAGAGTCATAATATTTGCAAGGGCTGGTGTAAAAAAGGTGAGTGGTAAACTGGGATTTATTGTGAAAGAAAGGGAATGCAGGAGGGAAAGAAAATTAAGCCATTCCAGAATGGTGAGATAAATTGGTATTACCATAAGAAGGTAGACATTATATTTCCTGGATTTCCAGGCTAAATAGAGAGAGATCCAAAGCATGTAAAGCAATGCCTTTTATGGGGCCAGTTTTCATAGTGAAATAGACTGCAAGCTTTTTGAATAATAGTGAATTCTGTAATAGAAAGATAGCTGTGCTGTGTAGAGCAGATATTTATGAATGCAAATATTTTTAGCCATTTCATGTACATGGGAGGCTTAATGGCAAACCCCTTTAGTACCCTCACATGTTTATAAAATAATACAGTAGGAGCAAATAAAGGTTGCTGGTACACAGTTGTGGGTAAAATTTAATTGCGCAGGGAGGAGTGGGAGGTTCATAGGGAAGGCAAGTACGGCTTTTTGGCTTGTACAAGGAGATGGTCAGCAAGAGACAATGAAATATTGTGAAAACACTTCCTGTAGTGAATTAGTTCTAAGGAAAGCTTGCTGTTTAATAGAAGTGACAATGTGTGACTGATTCCTAGAAATTCCTTGGCATTGCCCTTCTTTGGGATTGGAATGTATACTGACCTTTTCCAATCCTGTGGCCACTGTTGCATTTTCCAAATTTGCTGGCAAATTGAGTGTAGCACTTTAACAGCATCATATTTTAAGACTTTGAATAGCTCACCTCCATTAGCTTTGTTGTTAGTAATGCTTTCTAAGGCCCATTTAACTTCACATTGCAGGATGTCTGGCTCGAGGTCAGTGATTATACCGTCGTGGTTGTCAAGGACATCGAGGTCTTTCTTGTATAGTTCTTCTGTGTATTCTTGCCATCTTTTCCTAATCTCTTCTGCTTCTGTTAGGTCCCTACCGTTTTTGTCCTTTATCATGGCCAGCTTTGCATGGAACGCTCCCTTGATTTCTCCAACTTTCTTGAAGAGATCTCTAGTCCTTCCCATTCTATTGTTTTCCTCTATTACTTTGCACTGTTCATTCAGGAAGGCCTCCTTATCTCTCCTTGCTGTTCTCTGGAAATCTGCATTCAGTTGGGTAAATCTTTCCTTTTCGCCTTTGCCTTTCGCTTTCCTTCTTTCCTCTGCTATTTGTAAAGCCTCATCAGAAAGCCACTTTGCTTTCTTACATTTCTTTTTCTTTGGGATGGTGGTGATTGCTGCCTCCTGTACAATGTCACGAACCTCCGTCCATAGTTCTTCAGGCACTCTATCTATCAAATCCAGACCCTTGAATCTATTCTTCACCTCTACTGTATATTCATCAGGGATGCGATCTAGGTCAAACCTGAATGGCCTCGTGGTTTTCCCAATTTTCTTCAGTTTAAGTCTGAATTTTGCAATGAGTAGCTCATGATCTGAACCACAGTCAGCACCAGGTCTTGTTTTTACTGACTGGATAGAGCTTCTCCATCTTTGACTGCAAATTATATAGTCAATCTGATTTCGGTGTTGCCCATCTGGTGATGTCCATGTGTAGAGTCGCCTCTTAGGTTGTTGGAAAAGGGTGTTCGCTATGACCAGTGTGTTCTCTTGACAAAACTCTGTTAACCTTTGCCCTGCTTCATTTTGCTTTCCAAGGCCAAACTTGTCTGTTATTCCAGTTACCTTTTCACTTCCTACTTTAGCATTCCAGTCCCCTATGATGATGAGGACATCATTTTTTGGTGTTAGTTCTAGGAGGTGTTGTAGGTCTTCATAGAACCGGTCCACTTCAGCCTCTTCTGCATCAGTGGTTGGGGCATACACTTGAATTACTGTGATGTTGAATGGTTTGCCTTGGAATCGGACAGAAATCATTCTGTCATTTTTGAGATTGTATCCCAGTACTGCCTTTTGCACTCTCTTGTTGACTATAAAGGCCACACCATTTTTTCTACGAGATTCCTGGCCACAGTAGTAGATATAATGGTCTTCTGAGTTAAATTCGCCCATTCCTGTCCACTTTAGTTCACTGATTCCTAGGATATCGATGTTCAGTCTTGCCATCTCATTTTTGACCACGTCAAGCTTACCTTGATTCATAGATCTTACATTCCAGGTTCCTATGTAGTATTGTTCTTTGCAGCATCGGACTTTCCTTTCACCATCAGACACATCCACAACTGAGCGTCCTTTCGGCTTTGGCCCAGCCGCTTCACTCTTTCTGGGGTTACTTGTACTTGTCCTCTGCTCTTCCTCAGTAGCATATTGGACACCTTCCGACCTGAGGGGCTCATCTTCCGGCGTCATATCTTTTAGCCTTTTGATACTGTCCATGGGGTTTTCTTGGCAAAAATACTGGAGTGGGTTGCCATTTCCTTCTCCAGGTGGATCACGCTTGGTCTGAGTTCTCTGCTGTGGCCTGTCCGTCTTGGGTGGCCCTTCACGGCATAGCCCACAGCTTCATTGAACTGCGCAAGCCCCCTCGCCACGACAAGGCAGTGATCCATGAGGGGCCACAAGTGATGGGCCACTACATAAAAGTGCCTAACATCTGGTGACACTCTGGACAAAACTCTATGGTAGAATTAGCTTCAAACCATAGAGTTTTGCCCCCAAAACAGAGTGTAGCCCCCACGATGTCACCAATATGTGTATGTCACTTTCGGGTGATGTAGGCACGTCACTGACATCCCTGACGTGTACGTCACCTGGAGGGGGCATAGGAACGTCACGCTTCTTCCCTCCCCTCTCTTCGAGCCTCCTTGTAAGTCCACCGCCGGCTTGTGGGCCAGACTTGGCAACCCTACTTTTCTCGTAGGGCTTGGTCCCCAGGCCCCTGATCATCCTTGATCCCGGTCAAACGAGCGGGATGATCCACTGCCAAAAGGAGGCAAATTAGAGCCGGAGCAAAAAGAACCGCGGGAGTGCAATCTGACGTGCCCCCACGGCTCTATGCTCTGGCAGCTGATCAAATGTTGTGCAGCAAACCGGCAGTAGCACAGTTGTGCGCATGCGTGGGATGGGGAACGGCGCTGGCTGCGACGGGCTACCAGCGCTTCCCCGACCAGACGCCTGGAGTTGCCGCACATCATCCGGAAGGTAGTGCTCTGTTGCTAGTACCTTTTAAATGTGCATTTTCGGGCCGAAGGGACGGATCGGGGATGGGTGCGTGATGCTTCCCAGATGTTGCGGTGTGCTTGATGCGCCCCCGATCTGTCCCTCTTGCGGGGCAAATCCTCCTGTGTGACCGGGGCCCTCATTGCTCTCTTCTGTTTGGAGGCTAAGGCCTTCTACGGCTGTTACCTGCTAGCACTGAAACCTCTGAATATGGAGGTTCTCATTAGTCACTATGGCTAGTAGTTATTGACAGACCACTCCTCCGTGAATCTCTCTAACCCACCTTTAAAGCCACCTGTGCACAGGGTCATCACTATATCCACTACTAACTCCAAACCAGTGGCACCAATGGTCCAAACAAGATAGGACCAGGCCAGACAGGACTCTGAAAGAATATTCAACCCCTTGCCTTGCTTTCATCTAACAGGGGGGGGGGAACCTTACTCCCCCAATACCTTGGTAAATTTTTTCCTCCCTATTTCTTTCTTTCTTTCTTTTTGCCCAAGGAACTTTTCAAAGAGTCGGGAGATGATCCATGGGGTCGCGAAGAGTCGGACTCGACTGTGCGACTGAACAACAACAACCCATCCAAGTATTGACCTGATTAGCTTCCAAGATCCTTCCCTTATATTATTATAGATAGCCACAATCTTCTTCATGTTTTAGTTGCATCTGATGCAATAGGCTGTTGTCAATGAAGGATTTTGCCATGCTAAATTGCCACAAGAAGGTCTGCTATTTTGTGAAATATAAGTTTGCTCCATTGCTTTATTAGGAGAGTTTTCCCAAAGGGTCTGAAAGTGAACTTGTTGGTCGAAGCCTCCTGTTAGTCTCATTGGCAGCAGCAAGAATTGAGACTTTACCTTGAGATTTTAGCTGGACAGGCTGTGGAGGTAAAATTGAGATGGAGCTTCTCTACACTTTACTTTGGCTTCTGTTCCCATGCATGATTGACATCTGTAGGTTGTACCTTGAATGCAGATCACATAACCATGAAAATAGGGGAGGGGCCACCCCATTCTAACCAAGACTATTCCTACCCAATTTCATGAGGGGTAAAAATAATGGTATAACTTTTGCAAGGCAATTTTTTAAAGGCTACAGTGATATAGGTATGCCTTGAACGCACATCTAGATAAGCCCCAAAGTGATGCGTATTACCCACCAGTTTCATTACATTTTGTAGCAGGATTGTAATTATTTGTGAAAATGGACATTAATTTTTCCAGAGTTGAGAGATAAAGGTAAAGGTTTCCCTTGCTCGAAAGTCAGTCGAATCCGATTGATTCTTTATTACCAGTATTTTAGGGAAGAAATAACAGACTGAGCTATGAAGAAAGCAGAAAGAACTCTGGTATTTAGAATAGATAAAATGCATCTTCATGGCCTTGGATTGTGTGTACAAAGTTCTCTTAGGACTGTCTACAGCTGGGATGATCAGCAGATGAACTTAAACTAGATATGGCTCATGAAACTTTATTCCATTTTGTTTTGTGCATTTCTAAACTTCCTTTTGACCACTTCTCTGTGATATCAGTAAATGTACAAGATACGCTATTAATCGCTAGGGCTACTTCCAGATCCCATCCAGAACAGAGGCAGGGGCCATAGCATGGTGGCAGAGCATCTGCTTGGCATGCAGACAGTCCCAGGTCCAGTCCTTGGCACCTCCAGTTCAGTGGATCAAGTGGCAGGTGATGTGAAAGACATCACTTGAGACCCTGGAGAGCCCCTGCTAGTCAGATTGGGCAATACTGAAGCCAATGGTCTGATTCAGTATAGGGCAGCTTCATGTGTCCACAGAGACAGATTTAGTATTTTGACTGGATGGAATTGACTGTTGGGATTTAAGAGGCACAAGTGGAGACCCGCAAGAAACTTGCGGGATGGTTATCCTATTCCTCACGCCTTTGCTTCCTCCTGTCTCCCCCTACCTCTCTCACACTCTTTCTCCCTTCTGCCCCCCCCTTCTTTCTCTCTCTCCCCCCATGTATGGTTTGAAGGTTGGAGTCTATGGCATTATACTGATCTGTAGCTCCTTCCCTCCTCCAATCCCACCCTCCCCAGGCTCCACCCCTCAAATGTCCAGGAATTTGCCAACCTGGAATTGGCAACACAATTTCCTTCCCACCCAACAGCCAACCTACCTTTATCTGCCTCTCTGTCTTCAACTTCCCATCTCCACACCCCTCCCCCACAGCCTCTACCTAGGAAAGTTACAGTCTTTCTCCACAGTGGGGACCAAAGCAGCTTACATTATTCTCTCCTCCTTTTTATCTGCACAACAACCCTGTGAGGTTGGCTAGGCTGAAAGTATGTGACTGGTCCAAAATCACCCAGTCAGCTTCCACCGCAAGATGGGGATCTGAACCTGGGTCTTGCAGATTCTAATCTGAAGCTCTAACTGATGCACTGCACCGGCTTTCATAGGGTGGCTGCTGATGAACAGTAGCAAGCAGCTGGGCCTACCTGAGTCATGCAAATCAGGTGGTATCAAGCCACCCA
>NW_015169173.1:1709167-1714062 GCF_001447785.1 Gekko japonicus
ACCTTATCCCGAATCCCCTGTTGGTGGCCAGGGGGGGGACCTGGCGACCCTAAACTGCTGCCAGGCCTAGGGTTGCCAACCTCTAAGTGGGGCCTGAAGGCCCCCCACCCACCCAGAATTACAACTGAACTCTAGACAGCAGAGATCTGTCTCCCTGGAGAAAATGGCTGCTTTGGAGGGTGGACTCTGTGGCATTATACCCAGCCGAGGCCCCTCCCTTCCCCAAACCCAGCCCTCCTTAGAGTCCACCTCAAAACCTCTAGGGACTCCCCAGGCTGGCCCTGGCAGCCCTTGTCAGGCCAGGCCCCAAGGCTTCCTCCCTCCCTCAGAGGCCAAAAGAGGCCAGGAAAGGGCCCTCCCCCCACCCTTTGACTCACAGAGCCAGTTAAAAGCCTCCCCCCCCGCCCCCGAACGTTCTAATCTCTCTCTCACCGTTGATGCCTGGAGTTAGATCCCTGCAGAGGCCATTTCAAAAGGTATTGGGGGGAATTCAACCCTCCCTGGAGGGATTTTTTTACTTCTTGGATTTTTCTGCAGACACAGGAAGTATACTGACTATGTGGGAAAAGCTGTTGGGGCAGAGTGAGCTTCCTGTTAGTGGAAATAAGTATCCGCACAACACGCCCTCTGTTGGAAATTAGATATATAGATTATGAGAAAGTACAGTGAGTTCTTTTGGTGGCATTTGGAAACTTCTGCAAAACCTGTATAGCATGAATGGGCTCTCTTTCTTTCATTGTCCCATCACCAGATTTGTAACTCAATAGGTTAGGAGGTATTTACAGTGGAATATAGAACTATTGATGTTACTATTTAACTAAAATCTCGAAAAGAAAAAAAAGTCCAAGCATAAATATTTACGATGTTTCAATTACTGTCTGCATCGCAGCTGGCAGCCATGACACTTAGATCTACAAATCAATATTTATGAGCTTCTGAATGCTTAAATTACACCTGGCCATTAGTTTGAATTGACTGGTTTATTATCGTAACACTCTTTAGAACAATGATAAACATCTTTAAACAACTCTTTGGAGAAGATATCTTGATTATAGCCTTGGACTGAGTGCATGCAAAGAGGCTGGCAGCTGTCGATTCTGGTGGAGAAACAACCGCATTATGCCAATGCTCAACAGAAGAGCCTGTGAGACGGCAAATGATGGCTATGTAAAATGCAAATGGAAGGGGAAGACCAGCCCAAGGATTTTAGCAGTAGAGGTCACTACCTTCACCGTTACTTGAAGAGTAACACATTTGTGTTAATTGGATTGAAAGCGGCAACAGTTTCAAATTGTTTTTCTGGAAGGAGACTACACAAACAGAATACAGGCACAGCACAAGGCAAACTGGATATTCTAGACAAGCTTTGTTACTAGTGGTTCCTCCCCCCCCCCAAAGGCAGGAGATTCTCTGCAACTGCTTTATATAGCTTTTTGTTTTGCTGCATGAAACTTTAGTACATAGCCTGATGTAGACCAACTTACCATCCTGTTCAACTGTGTGATGCTTGTGTACTTTTTCCTGTGCTTTCTGGCTACAGGGTGGGAAAGTGGTTAATTGAAAAGATGCAATTTTTTCAGGGAGGGAGAGAGGGGGGCAGTCTGAGAATGATGCCCGTGACTTCAGCTTCGCTCCAAGCTTTAAAATAAAAACACCAGCAGCACACAGGACACAGGATGAGGCTTCTCTATTCTCTCCCCCCTGGCTTTGAAATGTTTGAAACACTGAATTTATCAAAAGCAATTTCAAAAACATTTCCTTCACACTGAACTATACATCCCAGCAGCCTCCTCCAGCAATCCCATTGGCCACCAGCTGCCGCCATTCTGCCAGGAGTTTGAAGCACTGCTTCCCATATGCAGTTATGCTCATGGCTCAAAAGACAAATGGTTAAAAAAACCTGCCCGACCACCCACTCCGTGGCTGCCACATCTGATTAATTACCCATGGGGTAAAAATGCATTGAAGAGGGTTAAGGGGGTGGTGGTGGAAGTCTAATTAAAACTCTCCATTACAAAAAACCTGGATCAATTAGAAGCGGGGCCATGTTGGATCAAACTGCATGTCTGACTGCAGCCAAAGACCAACTTGATTTTCAGGTTATGAGCTTTCAAGAGTCAAAACTCCAAGAAGACTTAGAAACATCTTTTTCTTTTTCTTAAACATCCCACCTGAGAAAAAAATACTGTGTAACCAAAAAGTTTTCATACTATATTTTGAACATCACTTAAGTTTAATAAAAGGCATTTTTTTTCTATTGTGATTTTTGTGGTGGTGGACCAATACAGCAGCCAGAGTTTTAATCTGAAATATGTCAGGAGCCTCCTCTGTGAAAGGGGTGCCACTAGGTGGCACTATTACAATCACCTATATTTCTTCTGCTGTATGCAAATGAGCTAGCTGGATTTCTTAAGAGGTGCCAGATGCTGGAATCACTGTTTTATGCCTTGTAAATTATAGGCAGCTCTTGAGGGAGAGCAATGCCGTGTTGAGAACATCACATTTGGCTCCAGAATGGGGCAAATGACTTCCCCGGGCCTGTTTTGGCTTGGGAAAATGGCATGGCAGGGGAGGCAGGAGCACTTCTCCCTTCCTCCTCCCCGCTGCGGTTCCAAGCTGAATTGGGTCCCTGCAGAGTTTAAAAGCTGTTCTCCACAGGTGCTGTGTGGCTGTGGGTTAGGTGAAATGAAACCCAGACCTGTCTCATTAAAATATATATATCTTGTAGTTTGGTCCTTTGTTGGGATTTGAAACTGGATCTCTCCAATCATTAGAACATAAGAAGAACTTTACTGTACCAGAACAGTGGTTCATCTAGACCAGGGGTGGCCAAACTGTGGCTCGGGAGCCACATGTAGCTCTTTCACACATATTGTGCAGCTCCCAGCAGGGCAGCTGGGGAAGCAAAGGGGAGGCACGCCTCCCCAATCGGTCTTCCCTTCCCCAGCCAGTGTTCCCCTTCCTGGGTAGGTTTGAGGCAGGGGGGAGCAGAGAAAGAAAACAACTTTCAATGCGTTCTCAAAGCCTCCCCCCCAAGCCTACAAATATAATTGGACAAGTAAATATAATTATCAATATTTTAACCCCTTTTGTTTTTATTTTGGCAGTCTCGTTTAATGTTAATAAAAAGCAAATGTGCATTTTCCAATAAGAATATGTCTGTAATATTTGTTCATGTCATGTGGCTCTAAAACATCTGACATTTGTTCTCTGTGGCTCTTATGTTAAGCAAGTTTGGCCACCCCGATCTAGACCATCATACTGTTCTACACAGTGGACAACCAGTTGATATGGAGGACCCACAAACAGGGCATAGAGGCCAAGGCCTTCCCATGATGGTGCCACCAGCACCAGGGCCAGTCAAAGGATTTTGGGTGCTCTGGACTTTGGCAGGGAAGCAGGACCCTCCTCTGCCCCCCATGCTATGGGTAGGTGGGAAGACACTGCTTGCCCTCCTTGCCCCCCACATTGTGGGAAAAGGAGGAGGAAGAGGGCTCACCTGGTTGCCTCCTCAGCTGCTAGATGCTGTTACAGATGCTGATGTTGTAGGCAGGCCGGTGTGGTGACAGGGCTGGTTGGTGCCCCTTCACTTTTAGTGCCCTAGGCAATCACCTAGATGCACCTAGTGGATGGGCTGGCATATATATGTTCCCATTTGTCACTATGGCTAGTAGCTATTGATGGATCTCTCCTCCAATACCAATCTGTCTAATTCCTCTGAAAGTCATCTATACTAGTCATAGTCCTAGAGATGATTCTTAAGGATCACAAAACACACACATTCTTACAAATCACAAAGCATACAAAGAAGCCACATGGTGCCCCTCAACTGACTAATTAGGACAATTAGCAAATGAAGTGACAAGGTTTTTTTTTGCTTCTGCTAAAAGCAGAGGAGAGCTGATGTAATGGGTGTGTGGATAGGAAATGGATGGATAGTTGCTTGATGCCTGAAAACACCTTATTCTATTCTGACAGCACTGCACATTTTTCTTTGAGCTCATTCAACACTGCTGGGAATATAAAACAAGCAGACCTTCCTTCACTTAGGAAAATGCTGAGCTCCTATAATGCTGAACTCTTTTAAATTTAACACACACTCACTCATACACACAGCAAAGCTGAAAGTGAAAAGTACTCTGGAAACTTTTCAGAGTTTGCTAGTAAATAATACTTGTACACTGCAAGAAGAACAAATCAGTCAATCCTAAAAGAAATCAACCCTGACTGTTCCCTGGAAGGCCAGATAATGAAATTGAAGCTCAAATACTTTGGCCACCAAATGAGAAGGGCACACTCACTGGAGAAGACCCTGATGCATGGAAAGATTGAAGGTCAAAGAAGACGGGGACGGCAAAGGATGAGATGGTTAGACAGTGTCATAGATGCAACGAACATGACATTGAGCAAACCTCAGAGGACGGCGGAAGACAGGAAGGCCTGGTGGGATCTGGTCCATGGGGTCGTGAAGAGTCGGACTCGACTGTGCGACTGAACAACAACACACTTCAAAATCTCCCATACCTCACTGATTATCAATGCTGGATTTTTACTGTCATTCTTATGAAACATAAGAACATAAGAGAAGCCAATATTGGATCAGGCCAATGGCCCATCTAGTCCAACACTCTGTCACACAGTGGCCAAAAATACCAGGTGCCATCAGGACGTCCAGCAGTGGGGCCAGGACACTAGGAGCCCTCCCACTATTAACCCCCCCCCAAGCACCAAGAATACAGAGCATCACTTGCCCTGGAGTCCCTATCTATACCTTGTGGCTAATAGCCACCGATGGACCTCTGCTCCATATGCTTATCTAATTCCCTCTTGAAGCCGTCCATGCTTGTAGTTGCCACCACCACCTATGGCAGTGAATTCCATGTGTTAATCACTCT
>NW_015169173.1:1715515-1715669 GCF_001447785.1 Gekko japonicus
TAATCTAAATGATTTATCTTGCATTTTGTTAAACCTGAATAATTTATTTAATGTCTGTAGAACAAATCTAAAGAAATGGTGCACTGTTCTGTAATGATTAAGCTTGCCATTTGCCACCTGCTGTGGGCAAACCCCTGCCCTTGGCCCAAATCCC
>NW_015169173.1:1716148-1741180 GCF_001447785.1 Gekko japonicus
AGCTTTGGAGAGTGAGCTCTATGGCATTGTACCCCACTGAGGTCCCTGTCCTCCTGAGGCTCAACCCCCAAGTATCCAGGAGTTTCCCACTCTGGGGCTGGTAACCCTACCCCTACCCCTCCTCACTGGTGGCCAGGGGGATGTGGCAACCCTACATTGGTGGTACAGGGCTAGCAACCCCAGTAATGACCTTTTAAGACTGCATAAACACAGGCCATTTGTTGTAGATGTACCTCTCCCAAGTCCTCCAAGTATGGGGTTGCCAGACCCCTGGTCTGAGTGGGGGTTCCCCTGATTCTGGGGGCTCCAATCTGCTGGTGGGCAGCTGGCCAGCAGGGGAAGCCCCATCCCCCAAGCCCCAACATCTGCAGCCACCCCTCTCCCTTCTCTCTTGAGAGAGAGGAGGGAGAGGGGTGGCTGCAAGCCATGCACCCAATCTCCACTCGGAGATTGGGTGGGCAGGGGCCTCCGGCTCCCTGCACTTAAAGGGGCTCCCTTTAAGTGCAGGGAGCTGGCAGGAAAGGGCCCTGCGTGCCTGATCTCCGAGCAAAGATTGGGCGTGCAAGGAAATGCCAGCTCCATGGACTTAAAGGGGCCCCTTTAAGCGCAGGGAGCTGGCATTTCCCCACACGGCCGATCTCCAAGGGAAGATCGGGCATGCAAAACCTTCCAGCTCCCTGCACTTAAAGGGGCCCCTTTAAGTGCAGGGAGCTGGCGTTTCTTCGTGTGCCCAATATCCGAGCGGAGATCGGGCATGGGGGGGGGGGCCTGACGTCCTGAATGCGATGTCATCACATCGGGGATGCCCCATCCTCTCCTGGAACGCCCCCCAAAGTCCCCTGCTGGGGACAAAGATGGACTTGGCTACCCTACAGGAGGTGGCGGCTACAAGCATGGACAGCTTCAAGAGGGAATTAGATAAGCATATGGAGCAGAGACCCATCAGTGGCTATTAGCCACAAGGTATAGATAGGAACTCTCAGTCTGGGGCAAGTGATGCACTGTATTCTTGGTGCCTGGGGGGGCAACAGTGGGAGGGCTTCTAGTGTCCTGGCCCCACTGGTGGACTTCCTGGTGGAACCTGATATTTTTGGCCACTGTGTGACAGAGTGTTGGACTAGATGTGCCATTGGCCTGATCCAACATTGGCTTCTCTTATGTTGTTAGGCTCCCTTGTACAGAGCTGAAAAATATCTAACTTATTTTTGCTTCTGTTTCTTTGCTTGGCTAGACTGAGCATGCTTAGTGGGGAAAGAAAGAGGGGAAAAGGCTCTTCTTATTTAAGATAGACATCGACAGTGGGTACTTCCTAAAGCTGCAGATTTCAAATAATATGATTTGTTGAGTGTATGTCACATTCATATAATGCCCTGCATTCCAGGATTGCACAGTGCCATACAGAGGTTTAGTGTGTCCCTCTGGCCTTGAGAGTCATTGGCTGCCCTGAGACCTCAAGAACAAACTGAATCTTGTTTGTGAGATGTGAGATGAATGGGCTTGAAATCCTACTGTCCCCCTCAAAATCCTCAAGGTTACGTAATTCCTTTCTCCTTCCTTCATAAACTGTGGCAAGACTGAAGAATTCCTTATTTGGGAAGTCTTCAGTCTAACCACAATTTGTCATGATTGTTGAATTGGATGGTTTAGTATATTTATTTTTGCCCACAAACTAGGATTCTACATCAGGATTGTTGCACACTGTTATGCACTTTGCACTCTGCCACTGACTAATGGTTAACTTAGTAGGTATACTTAGTACTTCCATGATACACACATACACACATACACGTTAAGTGTCATTTTGTCAGACTCGGGTTTGCATTCTGTTATGTTTTCTATACCTGTAGTATTAACAACCTGTATTATGTACCTCACACCTCTGTTCCCTTCCCCCTGGCCATCCCTAGCTTATGCAGATGTATCTGGCTGTCTGCTTATCATTCACCCTCACTGACATTCCTGGTGGGAGGGAGAGAGACTGTGGGAGGGAGTGGGACTGTGTGAATGTCTGTAGTTAGGGAGGCAACTTTCTGGCCCTCTCCTGCTTACCTCAGCATGCAAGCCAACGAGATGAGGTCACCGACACAGCCCCCCCCAGACCAATTGGGAGGGACGGTGGTGATGCATAGCCAGGCGAAAGTGGGGAGGAAGGCAGAAGCCGCAGACTGGCTGGAGAGTTTCAAGGCTGCGTTTTGCCTCAAAATACTATGTCACCCATTGTAACTTTGGGAGAGTTGGTGGATCTCCGAGGGTCCCAAAACCTTATTTATCTGTGCTCTTTCCTTATTAATTTTTTTTTTAGTGTTTCTTTTCTACATGACTGTTTCATGTGTTTCTCAAATTGGGTTGGGAAAAGACAGCCAGGGACACAGTTCATGTCTATCAGGATTAAACTGCAATTTGGAACCCTAGTTTGCAAGTGGCCCTGACCTGGAAGGCTTGGGCTAATCAGATCTCAGAACCTAAGTGGCTCTGGTTAGTACATGGATGGGGGAATGCCAAGGAGTTGCAGGTTTGCTATGCAGATGCAGGCAAAGAGCCCTGTAGCCAGAAATTTTTCGGGGGGGGGGGAATAGGGGACAGTTTAGCCTGGTGACTGAACCTGCCAGTGGGGGATGGGGGGGTAGACTCATGGGAGTTAACAGGGGATTGAGGGGATTAATGGTGCTAACAGGGGATGAGGGGTGAAGGAAAGAAAGGAGGAGGAGAAGAAAGTGGTGCTCATGATGACAGCTGCTGCTAGACATTGGGCTGTGGCTCCTCCTCCATTGCCTTCCCCCTGGCTTCTCTTGAGGGCGGTTGTGGAGGGGCTTCTTCTTCCTCCATGCGATGTGACCCTGAGAGGGCTTCCCTCGCTGCCCAGATTGGGCTGCTCCTGTCCCTCAGGAGAGAGATCCCAGCTTGCCACTGCAAAATGTTGCCGTGCTGCTCCCACCACTGGCTGAGTTTTTCCTCCCTGTCTCCAAGTCCTCAGGCAGCTCCAACCATGCTCACTTCCAGCACACAGGCCTTGCCTGCCTGGCTATGCCTCCCCGCCACCTGCAGCAGCTACCCCATTCATGTCACTGTTCACACAGCAACGCTGTGACCAGATTGCTCTGCTCAATGGTAGCTATATGTGGGGGGTCTGGCACGATCCCTGAGAGGGCAGGACATTTCTGTGAGGCAGCATGTCCCCTGTCAGGCCCCCCCATGGCCCTGCAGACAATGACAACCCACCTCTATTAATCGCTTACCTTGGAACCCCTATGGGGTCGCCATAAATTGCAGCCACTTTATGGCACTTTCCACTTCCACCAGTTTGTGAACAAGAAACAACAGCTTGTTACAGCATTTGAATTTGGATTTCACAACAAATTGGGGTTACATGCTGAAGACTAGGAAGCCTTTAACCTTGATACCTTGTCTGAAGAGAAGAGTGAACATGTAAGTCCAATGATTTCAGGTTCATTATATCACAAATGCCTCATGGTTTGCTTGTGACACCTGCGTAGCTGATTCCCCAGAGACCCACATAGTTTAGCCTGTATTTGAATCCAGGTCCACTATGTGCACCGGCCCTCTTAGACTTAGGTTCTCAAGTCTTTCACCAGTACCTATTACTGTTAGCCCCCCCCCCCATAGAATTTCACATTGTTGTGCATGACACATGCCCTGTAAGAAAGCTGAGTGTGACACATGGTGTTGTGTATCGATATAGAATATACATGCGCTTGGGCTCGCACGTGGGCAGGTGAACAAGCACAGCTTCGGGTTCTAATACAATAGCGGGCGAGGATCCTAGAACAGGCTAATCAACCACCTCAGATCCTGCGCCTAGCCTATGGTTGATAGTCACTGTGTAAATAGCCTATCACGGGGAATGGTGTGTGTGCTGGGTGTGGTGTGTTTCACAGATTAAACAGGGCTTTGGCCCTGAAAGTTTGTCTTTAGTTTGAGCTGAATCCCACTAATAAATATGAGCTGATCACTCGCTACGCATCTGAACCCAGTACATTTCACATGGAAAGAAATCTGTGAAGACTTTGCTGATTCATCTTTTGCACACCAGACTGACATAACAGAGGGGAGCAAGTAAGCTTCTCCCTGAAAGCATGTTGATTTTTTCCTTCCAATATGCAGGCTTATTTTTATGCAAGGGCTAAACATTATTGAGGAACCCTAGCAATGTTTGCTCTGTTATCTGGACAAAAGCAATGAATCTCAGTCTTTAGCATTATCCAAAGCACTTTCAAGCATCAGCATTATTGCTAGCTGAACTGTCTCTTGATTTTGCATTTCAATGTTTAATGATTACCCTTGCTTATAAGTATCTAATTGCCCTGTATCCAATATGTTGTCCTAATGGAATGTGGAAATTTGATGTATTTGGTTGAATGGTTAGATTTCGGACCCCAGCACCTCGAGTGGGTGGAAGTAGGGGATATTCAGGCCCCTCACTTGTTGCGGAAGTTTCATCTGGACTTCCCAGACAAACCGGGAGATCTCACGGAATGACCAGGAGACCTCCTGGAATGACTGGGAGATCTCCCGGAATGGGGGGGAGGAGCTGATTTTCGAGGGGGCAGTATGTCAGCTATGCTGCCATGGAGGTTGGGGGGGCAGTTGTCTAATCGCTTTTTGCATTCCTTCTGTGCTTCTTCGCTGCTGTAACGCTTATCTCTAAGCTCTGCAGGTGGTGGAATGTTGATGTCTAGTTCTAAGGGAACCGTGGGAGCGAGCTTGGTTCCCAGCTTCAGCGCAAACGGCCGGAGCGCCTTCTCCCACGCGCGGGAGTGTGGCTAATTGGCCAGGGCAGTGGGGGGTGTGTGCATACGAATACCCTATAACCTATTATGCCCCAGGGGCAGCCACCATTCTTAACAGTGCCTATGTTAATGTATCTATAGCTCTTCAATAAAGTATTACCTTTCCTGATAACCGTGTACTACGTTGTTGGCTATGGGTTCTGACAATGGCCTTGCAAGTGCTGGAACTGTGCTGCTGCTACCATCAGATAAAACAGTGGCTTTGCAAGAGACTAATAAATGCTCAGCTTTACAGATACATGCACAAATATTTACATAGTTAAAATAATGGGTGCCCATCAGGACCTCTCTATTTCAAATCCCTCCTCAGAACATGACGGATGGTTTTTGTCTTCATTCCCAGCTTAGAACAGCTTTTGCTACTTCTGCCAATGATCTGAGAGTTAATGAAGTGTTGAAAACATCTCTTCTCTAAAAGAGGTTGCTTTTGGCTTTCCTAACCTGGCAAGTCCTCTGGTTCTAACTTTCCTTCTAACTTCTAACTCAAAGCATGGGTAATTTTGTGGGTATCTTGCTGTGATGAAATGGTGCTAAGCAAGAGGAGATGAGTGGCTTCAGTGGGATTCCTATTAATTGAATATCTTGTGCCTGAACTAAATAGATTGTACCAGCAACAATGGTGGGCACTTAAATGTTGCAGTCTGTTAATTTGAATGAATGAATTTTTAGGCCACAAAAGGAATAAAGACTGCTATGTTTTGATTTCTGGCTTTATTCATAAGTTATTCCTGTAGTGTGAACAGTGCTTTACAAAACATAATCTTAACTATCTTCACAATAAGTCTCTCTTGCTGTGTCACCTGATGTTGACCCAGCAGTTTGCCCAAGACCACCAATTAAGGCAGACTGGCTCACTCCACCTCTATTGTAGGTCTTAAAACTGGCCACCTTGTCTCTGCAAATTTGCTTTGGGAGTGGGGAAGAACTGCAAGGGAAACATGACGGGCAAGAAAACTGATGTTTGTCTTTCCCCCGTCTGCCATTTCCCCCCTGAAATTTACCCTCTCCCAGCACTAATTGACAAAACAGAGCGGGGAAGTCTAGGTTCCAAGCCACAAGGTAGAAGCAGCATGTGGTGATTGACCCTGAATTTATGAATGGTAGTGGATTGAAACCCACATTCTGATAGTAATTTCGGTCTTCATTCCTCTGACCCAGGCAAAGTCATTTCTAGGTAGGCAACTATCTACAAAATCAGTTAAAGTAGAACAGGTGGGTTTAAGCCTCTTTAGTCCTATTGACTTTAGTGGAGATGAACTGGTTTAAATCCAGGTGTAGCAGTTTATCTGCTCTGGCTTAAACCTACATTATTTTCCTTCTTGGAAGGTAGTTCCTTTGAAATCAACAGTGCCTACATCCAAGGAGAGGTGTTTCAGGTTCAGGGGTTGGTTACCGAAATCACCCAAATGGGGATTTGCAAGAAGTCAGAAGCTGCTGTGTATTATAATGTTGTTGTTGTTGTTGTTGTTCAGTCACACAGTTGAGTCCAACTCTTCGCGACCTCATGGACCACATCACACCAGGCCCTCCTGTCTCTGTATTATAATAGTTTACTATAAAAAAAGTTCTTTAAAAAATCTTGAGGCATGGATGATGAATTGCAAAATGTCCAGGTTAGTTCAGTGCAATGAGCTCATTTTGGTCCTTAAACGGGATCATCTTTGTTTAAGATGTTGCAAAGTGGAGCGATTCCTAAAACCTATTCCTACAATAATAAATTGGTCATAACTGGATTGCAGGTATACCTCTGTTTATCTGCTAGTCAGGCAAAAGGTAAGATTAGGGCCTGAACACAGAAAATAACTTGGGGAGGGGGGAAAGGAAAAGATTTGTGCCATTGTTGGTTTCCAAGCAAAGTCTCTTTCACATTGATTAGGGAATGCTAATGTAATATTTTTTTCAAGTAATGTGGAAATTCTCTTTCCAAATAAGTAAATACTTGGTTACTTAAGGTATGTCATACTGTGAAGAGAAGAAGCATTGCTCCAATATGCTGGTGAAATTATATTGCACGTCACTTTCTAGAAGGCTCTGTTATTTAATATAAATATAAATTCTGTTTGCCCCTCTACTTCAGTTTCCCACTATGTAGGAAGGAAAGAATATTCAGGGGCACCACTCCTTTTTAAATCAAAAGTTCAAGCTCCTTCACAGGGTCACTGCACTCACAGATCTCCGATGGCTCCTTCGAACAGAACTTTCATCATTGCTGAGAAGGAAGCCAGAAAGGGGTTTTGCAGCTGTACGTGGCCCAAGAGAAGCTTCTGTGGAAAAGAAACTGGCAGCCCCATCCTCCTCCTCTGTCCATCTTTTGGTATGGCTACTGCTTTCTGTATTTGGCATCCATTTTCTGAGTATATCCTGCTCTGGGGACCAGCGGTTCTCATGGCCACCATTCCCAGAAAGTGACATTCCTGCTTCTGTGCGATCAAATATCGACAAGCTCACATTTGCAATGGGCTGGGTAAGTTCATCACTAAGAACAGTTGCTTCTGTAGACGTGGCTTGTGTCCTTGATTTCCATGTCTTTATTTCCTGGTCCTGTTGTTCCTTAGGGAGTTTATCCAGGTGTTGGGCTTTGAGGATGGGAGAAACCTGGAAGCTGCCTTGCAGAGTCATGATAAGATACCTTAGGAAAGGGAAAACAATTTATTAGCCATCTGATGGAAGTCAGCCTTTACCCTTCCTGCAGTCCTCTGATTGGGAGATGTGATGCTTGCCATTAAAGAAGAGTTACCCAACTCTTTTGAACTTGTAGGAACTTTAGGATTTTCCAGAAAGGGTAGTTTGGGTCCATCACACAATGGGAGCTGCAGTGGGTTGGGCCAGGGTCCAAAACTCAGGCTGGGGAAGTTCCTGGTCATTTGGTGGCAGTGCAAGGGGAGGGTGGAGTTTGGGGAAGGGAGGGAGCTTAGCAAGGATATGATAGCTGCCAGTTCCTCCAAGGGAAGGAATCACTGGAGTTCACTTGAAATTTTAGGAGAAACCTCCATTCATACCAAATCGCACACAATGGCTGCCACAGGGGAAGGAGCCAATCACAGTTCTGAAAGGCTCCACATATAAACCTTTTCATTGAACCAGCTCTTCAGACTTTCTGGCTGAAGTCTTGCTGAGCTCCTTTTAACTGGAGCTGGTGGAAGACGGAACTGCATGCGAAGCTACTGAGTTACAGGCCCTTCTCATGAGTGTCACAGGTTTAGTTCCTAAGTAGTCTTCTCCACTTCCTAATGGGAGTAGAGTGGGACTACACATTAATTTATTTACTTAACATCAAACTACTGTATCACTCTGTGGCATGATGTTCAGAGCTTTCCACATACATGGCAGAAGAAAAATCTGAACTTGTAGCTTCCTGGCTCACACTCCTGCAGACTGATCCTATAGTCAGTAAGTCTCATGGAGTGCAATTAAGCTAACTCCCAAATACATGCATGTAGGGTAGTATGCTTCTTACCCACTGCAATGCATAAGAACAGAAGGGAACCAAGAGGGAGTGTGTGTGTGTGTGAGGGGGGGGCAGAGAGATCTAAAGAGAGAAAAGCATGCATGAGTGTGTATTCAATTTACATTAAGAGCTGTGGTTGGCAACCTTGTCCCTAAACCCCAGACCCAGAGGGACTGACTCATTTGTAAAGAACAGGTATTCTGCACTTGCCCAGAGGAACACACTCCTCTCCTCTAAAGTTGTAGTCCTGTCCTAAGAACCCTACACAGCCATAGAAGAACTATGTTCATGATTGTTTTGATGGTGAGAATCTGAAGATCACCTGGCAGATAGCCCACTTTGATAATGGTAGGACTTTGTATGGATCAGCTGTTTATAGCCTTCACCCATTGCAGATAACCATCTTGGTCTGAAGCCAACTGCACTGCAGAGCAAAATATCCTAATCCTATCTTGGTGGCATCCTACTATAAACTGTATGGGACTTTTACAGCTCAACCATAAATGAGATAACTTGGAAATCAGCCCTCCCCCAAGTTCAACTGGCTTACTTCGTAGTAAATGTGCCACCAGCAAAACCAAATAACAGAATCTCCATCTATTCTTATAGACTTTTTGGCATTTGAAAATACATTAATATCCCTTATTCTAGTGCGGAGATTTGAAGCAAACTTTGTCCATATCTCTGTTGCATCAGATGGAGTGGATAGTAGCCCACAAAAGTTTATGCTACGAGACAAAAATCTCAAGTTTTTGTAATATATGACACTGCCGTATGCTATTTTTTCTCCACCCAATTTGGTGATGTTTGCTGGGATTAGTAATGATTCTCCAGGGTGTCAGATATGAAGGGACTTTTGGAAATGTCTGCTACCTGAGATCCTTCAACTCAGCACTGATGAAAAGGGGAAAACGTCAGCATCCAGGGCATATGCTCTTCTACTGAGCCCCAGCCCCATGTTAAAGTGCCACAAGACTCCTTTTGTGCAGTGTGGAGCCTCCTTCTCCAGTGCTGCTGGTTGGATAAGTGACCAATGGGTTGTGCAGGCTATGGATGAACTCTTCACCTATTCTTGCCTTGAGAAGTGCAATTGGATCTGACCATGGCACAGACTAGATCTTGTTTTAGCACAATATCTGGGGAAGCAGATCCAAGGATTGCAGATTAACCAGAAAGTGGCAATGATTAGCCCTGTCTAAACCACAGCTTTGGGCCATGGTGCTGCTGCTGACAGCCTTATAAACTAGTTTTCAGCACAGATTTAGCAGGCCTGTGGCCAGATCTGAAAAGTAGCACCATTTGCTTCTATGCATGTGGATGGCTGATCTGTGAAAACTGGTTTATGAGATTATTTGCCAGATCTTGTGCTGGCCTGTCTATTTAGGCTTTAAACTCTCATTGGGAATTTTTTTACACCCTCCAGTTTTACAGCTCCAATAGAATTCCTTCTTGGTTTGCCTTATAGTTTGTATCTGTTGTTATTGCAGTACTTAAATTTCCAAAACAAACTAAAGTACAGACAAATTAACTTTATTCCCATTTCTCCATCTGCAGTGGGAAAGATGGGTTGGAGCCTATCAGCTCACCCACTGGACCAACTGGGGAAAGGCCCCCTTTTGACCTCCAAAAAGGCTATGGCAGGGATCACTGGACACAAACCCACTGGACACAAACCCATGTGGGATGGGGCTAAAGTGAAGGAGGGAACTGGACAAGATCACCTTTCCTCCTCCTTGCGTCAGCAGATACCAATCTAGTATCTTGCCAATCTTCAGAAGAACTGGATTTCAGTTCTTTCCCTTTCCTATCTCCATCCCCTACAGGTGAAGATTACAGTGGGGGTAGTTCACTGCCCAGCTCTCTCCTTCCCTGTGATATGGGAGAAGGGAAACCAATTGCAGCCAAATCCCTGGTAGGATCTTCCACTCCAGCCTGTCTTCCATACACAAATGACAGCTGGAAAATTGTGAGAGCCATGGTGGACCTCACACAGCTCCTGTATGCCATCTGTTCTACTTCTACCCCACAGAGACTTCTGGGTAGCCCATTCTGAACAACTGTTTGCCAGCAGAGAAAGTGATTTCTCATTCTGCAAATAAAGAAACCATAAGGAGCACAATACTATAGAAACGAAGTGAAGCTGCCCTCAAGTAGTGGGAATAATCTACTCAAATAGAATGGAGATTCTTCCTGTTGACCCTACAGACAATGAGGGTGGAGGTGAGGAGCAGACTCTTTACCTCTGCATGGTGACAGGTGGGAAATGTTTCAAGACCTTAAAGCTAGCAGCCTCCATATTCCAGCACTGGAGAGGAAAGCACAGAGAACACTTTTCTTTGAAAGGGCCAAGGGCTGCCTATCAAAGAACTGTGTTACACAGCACAATAACAAAGCCTTTATATTCCAGTGAAGGCACACAGACTCTGTTTTCCTGAGCTACAGAAAAACTTGTGACTACATGAAAGAATGCGGGTTGTCAAGGAATTTAGGCTTCCCTTCTAAAGTTAGTCAGAAATCACAAGAGAGTGACAAATTGGGGGAAAGAAGAAACAGCATACTATAGGCAAGTCTGCATGGAGTTTTGACTGGGAAGCAAGGGTACATGCTGCATATCTAGTTTTCATTGTACATGTGCTTCTGCATCTTCACCAGTACACATTCCTGTGGGCACGGCAGATGAGGGAAACAACAAAACCAGAAGATGTGCTTTCAACACCATCCAAGAAGAAACCTTTCCCCTATGTGCACTGCAACTTCCTTTGGAGAGGATTCTTTTGAACTCATAGCCCTTTAAAGACTGTTGTCTCAGACACTATTCCTGCTATTTCCCCAGAAGCACAGTTACCTCAGGAAATTCTCCAAGTCAGAAGTGAACCCCTTGAGTCACTACTCCCAGTGGGGCTATCTTCAAGTAATCAGACCCACTGTGAAAAGTAGGTTGTGAATGGAGTCCTTGCCACAGATGGGGTATGGGGAAAGTAGGAGTTGAGGATTTGGATCAATAATCTCTGATACCCAATTTAAATGTGATGCCAGATGTGTAAGAATACTTGGCTAAGAAGTGAATAAATTGTTTAAACTCTGTCACCTGGCTTATGCTTGCAGCAGAGGCTACGTTACTGGGGGGAAGGTAGAAGGCTGTTAATTCCGGTGGGAGGGATGCTTTGGGAGGGGTATGTGCTTGGTGGGGGGGGTAGTTGACTGTTAATTCTGGTGGTCAAATATCATGGGGGATTGGGTCCTTATCTTTAGTGCCTTTACTTGAACACACTATATCTGTAACCTTTGCGTGTTCAACTTCAGTCCTAACAATAGCTCGTGTCCAGTATGGTATCTATCAAAGTCTCAATAAAGTTAGCTTTCTTTGAAGCGACTGGTGTTGAGAACTGATTTAACCAGGATCCTGACATTGTTAGGACTGTCCTTTTCCCTTCTCAACCTCCTGCACCACAACCATGATGAGTGGAGAGGACGGGGAAGTTCCTACAACTGCGGTGAATAGCGCCGTGCCTGAGCAAGGGACCACGGCGGTCCCGGGGGCAACAGCGGATTCAAAAGGAGCAGAAAGTGGGGCGTGGACCCGAGACTCCTGGGTGCCGCTGCACACTTGGGCTGAGCCCACCTCGGTGGTGGCTCTGGACCCGAGACACCCTGTGGGGTAGGTGGGGCTGAGAGAGCTTGGACAGAAACTGCTCATTTGGGTTAGCGGGAGCTCCTGGGGTTTTTATGAACTTAATCAATGAAGTGTTGCACAAGCATTTATTCAAGGGGGCGCTAGTGTATCTCAATGATATCTTACTCTATTCAAAAGATAATGACTTACATGTAAAGTTGGTCAGGGAGGTGCTCCAAACCTTTTACAAGCACCGGCTCTTTGTCAAGATCTCCAAGTGTGAGTTTCATAAGGAGGAACTGGATTTCCTGGGCTATCAGAATTCAGGGAAGGGACTGGGCATGGACCCCCATAAAGTACAGGATGTGGTGAGGTGGGAGGCTCCTTGAACCCAGCACCAACTCCAATCATTTAGGTTCGCTAATATGTGGGTTCCTGTCAGACCTGCCTAATGGGGAAACAGAGGCCAGGAAAGCCTCCTGGGATATTACAACCCCTTGAAACGCCAGGGAGACCACGGGCAGTGATTTCAATGGACTTTATAACTGACTTACCACCTAGTAAAGGTAAAACAGTGATTTGGGTGGTGGTCGACATGTTCCCCAAGCAGGCACACTTTATTCCTTGCACAATTGCCCTTGGCCAAGTCACTAGCCAAGGTGTTCATGCACCACATTGTGAGGCTGCATTCCATTCCTCGCAAGATCATTTCGGACAGGGGATCACAGTTCCTTGCTAAATTTTGGAAGGAGCTGTTGCAGGTGTTGGGGGTTGAACAAGGTCTCAGCAGCTCCTATTACCCAGAGATGGACAGGCAAACTGAGAGGGTGAATCAAGTGGTAGAACAATTCCACCCGTGCTTCACCAATTACCAGGAGGACAACTGGGTCAACCTCTTCCCTTATGCGGAATACAGTTATAATAACTCAGTACCCATTTCCACTGGCCTTTTAAGGTGTGCACGGGTATGAAGGGCCCCCCCTCCCCACGGTGACTACCCAGGAGCCCAAACTGGGAGATTTGCGATCGTGGTGGGGGAACCTAAAGCATCGATGGTCCACAATCCAAGAGACTCTGAGAAAGGTAGAAGACTACAAAAAAGCTGATAAAGGGAGGGCTCCTGAATGAGTCTTACAGCCTGGAGACTCAGTGTACCTCTCAACAAAAAATTTGAAGGGGATCCAGCCGGGGAAGGAAATTGGGGTGGAAGTATATTGGCCCATTCAAAGTGTTGAAAGTCTTGAACAAAGTGGCTGTAGAACTTGAGTTACCCAAGACTCTGAGGCATATGCACCCTGTATTTCATTTCAGTCTGCTAAAAAGGGATCTGGGCCAGAAGAAGTGGAAACCTCGTCCAGCTTCGCCACCTCCTCTGATGATAGATGGTGAATCCAGCCACAAAGTAGAAGAGATCCTTGATTCTAAGTTAAGATGGAACCAACTGTACTATTTAATCAAACGGAAGGACTTTGATGAATCTCATAATGAGTGGGTGAAATGTACACATTAGAGCCCCCTCTCTAATGCGTGCATTCTACAACAAATACCCTCACAAACTGAAGGGGAAAGAGGTCTTCGGGGGGCAGTATGTCAGGCTCCTTATGCATTTTACAGCTCGCCTGCCATTGAGAGAGGAAGTTCCTCTTTCTTTGATGTGCCAGAGGCTTGTCACCTTAGTGAGGCCAAATGCCCTGACTTCTCAAATGTCTGTTATTCTGTTTTTCTTGCTACGTAGAGGCTACATGTCTGGGTTTTGTTTTTTTTGGCAACTGTTAGTTTGGTGGGAGGGATGCGCTGGGAGAGGTACGTGCTTAATGGGGGGGGCAGCTAACAATTCTGGCAGGCAAATACCGTGGGAGTGATTGGGTCCTGATCTTTAGTGCCTTTACTTGAACACACTATATCTGTAACCTTTGCCTGTTCAACTTCAGTCCTAACAATAGGTCATGACTCGTGTCCAGTATGGTATCTATAAAGTTAGCTTTCTTTGAAGCGACTGGTGTTGAGAACTGATTTAACCAGGATCCTGACACTGTCTCTATGTTGTTGGAACCATTTGCTCAATGAAACTTGAAAAAAAATATATAAAATGAGGAAATTCGAGTTATGGAAATTTACCCAGAGACTATATTATGCAAATTGCACATAATACGGCTCCACTTCTTTGGGCCGTGAGTCTACAAAAGGGAGATAGGGACCTCTTTTCTGTCTTGTTTTACCGGTAGACCTCAGGGTTTAGCAGCAGGGGTAGAGTGGCTGTTTAACTTACCAGGAAGGGCCAGTTGGCTTGGGTCCAGGCAAGGGTTACCAACCTCAAGTCGGAGCCTGGAGTTCTCCAAGAATTACAACAGATCCTAAGACTACAGATAAGTTTTCTTGTAGAAGGTTTATTTTTTGAGGAATTCTATGCTGTTTATTTGTGTTCTCTGTGGTATTCTGCTACTCTAGTATGGAGAAATAATTGGAACAGCCACTTCAAAAAGCAGGTAAAGATACCATAACAAGTCAAGAGCTTCATATACATACCCAAGTTTTAATTTCTAAAGCTTGGTGAAACAGAATGGTAAAGAGGGAGACAGTGTTGACGGTTGTCCCAAATGTGAAAACACCAATATCAGAATCATAATACACCTGAAAAGTAGGAGCAAACATAGACATATTGACTTGACTACAGATGATTTTGCCTTCATAAAAGACAGTGGCTTGGATCTAAAATATTGTGACACTTTCCCACCTCCCTCGTGAACAGCATGAAGTGGAGGGGCTGCAATGGAAAGGGGGAATTGGCAGCACCTCTCTCTGCCAACAGAAGTACTGTTCTGCTAACATAAGTGCTCTTATGCTGGCTGATGAGTAATGCTGGATCAAATCCAGTTTAGGAAATGCCTTAAATACTTACTAAATAAGGGACAAAGAAGCAGATGAGACTCTGGTAGAAAGCCTCCAAAATGGCAACACAAAATGTCAGTGGCGTGTATATCTGTAAGCAAATTATGACACAAAGAAAACAGTGATTTTCAGGGGACTTGCACCATTTTACATTATTGGTATTTTACAGCTCATCATTATAGTTATGCTATCCTAATCTTCTCACTCCTATTTTAGCAATCTCCTCCAAGGACTGAAGGAGTAGGAGGAATGTACTTTCTATGTGGCTATGCTTGGATATGGATGTTATCTACTGACTCCTGACAATGTGGGATTGGATCAAAGCTGACACAGAAACAGTGGCAAAGCAGACTTGTGAAGTTTGCATATTCAACAACCTCTATCCTAACATCAACACCACCATTACTATAATTTGTTTAATGCCAATAGTGCACTAGGTAATGCACACTAAGGGTGCGGTCACACGGTCCTTTTGATCGGGGTTTGCCGCTGTTCCCTCTCGCATTTAAATTTTTCATTCACATGTGCCAATCCGCCTCCCGCGCCGAAGCAGGCTCACTCCCGCAATGCTCCCAGTTTTTCCTGCCCCCGAGAAAATCAAGTATTTTCTGGGTACTTCCGCTTTAAATCCGCAATTTCGCCGATCTGGACAGCCATGTATCACAATGGTTATGATTAGGGCCATCTGACCGTTCTTCCCCGCTATGAGATTCCCCCCCCCCAGGCTTCTGCCTTTGAGCACATGGGCATTCAGGCACACGGATGGGCTGGGCGGATGAGCAAAGTCCTGTGCAAAGGCGCTCCAGGTGACAACGGCTGCTTGCTGCTGCTGCAGGCTTCGGAAGGGAGGGAAGGTGGAAGAGGAGGCGGTGGCAGCACAGGGAGCGCGAGGAAGCGGTGGTGGTTTTGTGCGCCCTTGGGTTTGGCAGCGGCTGTGGAGGGGGGAGGGCTTCTGTGGAGCAGACCCTGCTGGGATCTCGGGGCTGTTGGTCTTCGCCTGGCTTTCCCCCCTGCCGGGAGAGATTCAGGAAGTGCCGGGTTGGCTGGCAGGCGAGGCGACAATGGCTGCTGCGGGCTTTGGAAGGGAGGGAAGGTGGAGAGGAGACAGGGGCATCATAGGGAGTGCGAGGAGGCAGCAGCAGCAGTTTGTGCGCCGTTGAGGACTCAGCATCCAGTCTGATTTTCCCTTCCAATTGTGAGCCTTTTTGCTCTTTCACACAACCTGCCTCCTGGGCCGCCCGGGTGGGCTGGCATGCGAGCGGGCAGCGGAAAGAGGGGCCAGCTGCATCTAGTCGGTGCCAGAGCCTTCTCGCGCAATGCTTGCGGTTTGGGGAGGGATGTATGATCATCCCAACCCAGAAAAAAAATCCCGATTAAATGTATAGTAGGAACAAACCGTGATTACCCTTGCCGTGTGACCACAGCCTAAGATCTATCACCCATAGCTGCCCTTGCAAATTCTTTGCTCATAATCTAATTTTTCTTGCTGAGTAAGTAATAAATGATCATTTAGCACTAAGCTGTTCAGAGGGTAGCAGTGTGTGTGAACAAGATCTTGGGGTACGGGTGGACCATAAGTTAAATATACGCAGATAGTGTGATGCAGCAACAAAAAAGGCTAATGAGATCTTGGGGTACATCAACAGAGGCATAACTTCCAAATCACAAGATGTCATGGTCCTGCTGTACACTGAATTGGTTAGGCCACACCTGGTGTATTGTGTGCAGTTCTGGAGGCCTCACTTCAAAAAGAATGTGGACAGAATGGAATGGGTGCAGAGGAGAGTGATGAGGATGATCAGGGGCCTGGAGACCAAGCCCTATTAGGAAAGGCTGAGTGACTTGGGAATGTTCAGTCTGGAGAAGAGAAGGTTGAGAGGGGTTATGACTGCTCTCTTTAAGTATTTGAAATGCTGTCACCTAGAGGAGGGCAGGGAGCTGTCCCTATTGGCAGCAGAGGATAGGATTTGCAATAATGCATTTAAATTGAGGGTGGGAAGGTACCGGCTGGATCTTAAGAAATTTTTTTACAGTAAGAGTTGTTCAACAGTGGAATCAGCTACCTAGGGAGGCGGTGAGCTCCCCCTCACTGGCAGTCTTTAACACTTGTCAGGGATACTCTAGGCTGATTCTGCATTCAGCAGGGTGTTGGACTAGATGGCCTGTATGGCCCCTTCCAACTCTGTGATTCTATGATTCTAGATTGGCCAGAGGGACTGCCCAGGGCAGGGCACAGGGAGTAGGGGCATTTTCCTCCTACTTACATGTCACCACAAGAATATTACATTGGGCCTTTTTATTCTTTTTCATGTCATGACAATTTTACATGTCTGCACTACCTTTAAAATTTAGGTTTTTTAAAAATAAACATTTTTTTTTAAAAAAATGGCTCCTCAGCTCACATTTAAGTGGAACTGAGGCATTTCTCATTTATCTTGGCCTCTTTGTTATCAGAGCTGTACATGAAAGATGATCAGAACTGTACATGAGAAATCAGATCACAGTTATTTTTGGAATTCTAAGTGTTAGCTCTTTAATTTCTTTTTGTGGCATCCTTTGTTTCTTCTTTGTACTGTTGTTTCTGCCAACTGATTTATACTTTATGTTTTACAGATATGACTTAAATGCCCCCCCTCCTCGATGCTTGATTGATATAAATAGTGAGTGCCATTTTTTCTGCTGTAAATATGTCCACTTAGATGTTGCATCATACTTGAAGATGTTTTGACTGTTGTCTTTTTACAGACAGTCTACAACGTACAAGGCTATACTTCAATGGGATTGCAACGGGACTGTAACAGAAAAAAATTCTGATGAAGATATCAAAACAGTGTCAAATATTATACTTTACTGTCATAATTTAAGGCATCATGTACTGAATTTTTATACCCTTATGGTCATACCTCACTTTATCATGTACTGTATACAGGGACTGTTTTTACTAATTGCACTGTACTGTTTGCACTGTATATACTATAATAATATTTGGCTTGCACACAGTTAAGTATTTTTCATTTTGTGTGGACTCTGGTACTCAGTACCTTTTGTAGTTTCCTCCAGAAGTCTTTCCTCTCTTTTTTCGCTGAAAGACTGAGACCAATCCTGGGAGTGAGAATCTATAGGTTCCCTTCACAGCTTTCCTAGGTTCTGCATGTCTGCTGTCTTTCCTGCAGCTTCAAGAGGTAGCACTGTAATTTGAAAGAAGGGCAGCTGGCCAGTCAGCAGCTATCCATGTACCTGTGCCACCCCAGTGTCCTTGAACAGCAGGCACCCAGTGGTACTCAAGTTTTATCTGTAGAACCGGGCAGGAGGCAGACACTGTGAACCCTATCTGTGTACCTGTACAAGTGCATAGGGTAGGGACTGGGCTCAGTAACAGAGCATGTGTTTTCAATGCGGAGAGTTCAGCTCCTGGCATCTCCAATGAAAGGCTTTGCAGATGCTGGGGGAAGAACTTCCTCTTCCTGAGACCCTCCAGACTTACTGCCAGTCACACTAAGTGGATCAAGGGAAGGCAGCTTCATATGTTCACTGGAGCCACCGAATGATAGGCCCTTACTGCCATCAGGGATAAAACAAACTGCACATTGATCGTTACTGTGTGTTTCTCAATCTCAAGATGAGAGCTCAAGCATGCTGTATATCCTGTGAAGGGAGTCACAGTTTTATTTCCCTCATGAAGCCTACAGTGAGTAGAAAATTGCAAAAAGTTTCCTTTTACTGGCAAGAGCAAAGTTGAGTGTTGTGCCAACTGGTAATTATCTGTGTATCAGATGTGGATCAAAGCCTGCCAAATATTCATAATTTGAACAGTGTTGGACACAGATCTGGGAAAACAGATATTCAGTACAACATTCAGACGTAAACTTGTTGAGTTGTTCTTGAACCGGTAACCATCTGAGCTTCGGTACTCCATGTGTAAAAAGGGGGTATTGTGAGGGCAAAGGAATGAAGAACTGTAAAGAGCTTTGCATACTGTAAGTATTATATATAGGAAAATGATAACAACAAAGGTTTCCCAAATAATTAGAGTTATAACTGAAACTGCAGAACAGCAGCATATATGATTTGCTTTCTAAAATGCCTCTGATAATTTCATTGTTTTGTTAATATCTTTTGATCTTATTGTGTTTCTTCTCCCAGTACTAGACAAGCCACCCAAATGGTATACTTTTATATGTAGGTGAGATGCAACTATACACTGAAGATGCTTTCCTCTGTGCTTGTTAAGATTCAGACCAACCTGGGCAAAGTGTATTTGGGCTGGAGGAAGGGTCCCTGAAGACTGGTGGAAGGGCACCCTGGAAAAAATTGCTTAACCCCCCCCCCCCGGTAATTTCTGAGCTCAAAACCAGGGCCTTTTTCCGGGGGGAATGCACCAGAACTGAGTTCCATAACCTCTCTGGCAAAATTCTTTTTAAAATGTTTAAAAGTTCATGAGTTTTCAGTATACAGATTGAAAACTTAATTCCCCTCTTGAGAGTTCCAGCACCTCTTAAAAAAAGAAAAAGAAAAGCCCTGCTCAAAACCATCTCTTTTTCTCCTATTGGTTGAAAGACATGGCTTTCCAGAGGAGAAATAGTCAAGAAGTCTCTCTCCCCTCCATTCTTTTTCCTGTCCAGCTGCTTTGGGTTTAAAAAAACAGAGGAAAGGATCATGAAACTCCAGAAAATGTATACTTCGAGCCTTGTGAGACCACTTTATAAAGCTAGTACAGCACAGACAGAGCCACAGATATCCATGGCATCTACTTTATGAAGAACATTTCACATTGGGATAATTTCAAAGGTCGTGATTTCAGGCTTGCAGGAACCCATAAAACACATTTGAACAAGAAAGGTATACCTCTGAATTTCGTCCACTCTTGTACAGCTCAGGCAAACTTAATAGAGTTTCTGCAGAAATATCTTTATCCAGGACTCCAGAAAGGATGGGTGGCACAGAAGTGAAAAACAAATTGAAAAAGATCATTTGCCAGTAGTCTATCATGGCGGCCCCCGAGAAAGCACAGAAGAATTGGTACCAGAAGAGCAGGTTGACATAGGCCTGGTGGGAATATGTTAAAATGCAATGTTCGTTATATTCAGGATATTATTTGCATGCCTGTGCATAATTCATATGTGCTTTTTAAACAGTTTGGTCTTAACAACTTCAAATGACCTAAACAAGTATTTGGCCTTGACTGAACTTTCTATTAGACCACAGGGTAATCATACATTACCTTTAATGTGTGTAACTGACACCCTTTTCAAAGTGAAAAGTAGCTTTGGAAGAGAGGAATTTAAAGTGGAGTAGCAGGGGGTCATTGTCTGCAGTTCTAATTGCCTTCCCACATGGTTGCCCCCTCTCCTGCCCTGGGTTCTAAAGATGTCCTTGACCTAGTTTTTCAAAGCCCATGATGGTAAAAGCCATGGAAATAATTTAGAATGGGGAAACAGTCCCCCCATTGTTTCTCCATTCAAATGTCCCTTTCCTAAAGTTGTTTGTTTTAATTAAAAAGAAATAGAATTGGGGCTCAGTTACATGTATTTGCATGTGATGTGTGGTTAGCCTCTATGTATCTTGAAGCAACTGATAACCATCTATTTGCCATTCAAAATCATGAGTTGCTTTCACAATTTTTAAAAAACCTTACAGCAGTATTTTGATATCACCCCGATCCACATGATGCATGCTTGAAAGTTAACATTTTATGATTTTATGATCTTATAAACCTCACCTTTTATTAGCAAGGGTGTACAGATATTATAGCTGTTTAAATTATGAATACGGAAGTGGTATAATAAAACTGAAGATATAGCAATCCGTTTTTTTTTTAAATGTAGGACAAGCCAGTCTATAGCAAAATGGTGGATTGCAGCCAGTGATGGACATACTGAAGATCCTACTGAAAAATCATATTTAAAGGTGCATTTGTTTTCTATTAGATATAGAATAGCCAACTATGCCCCTACTTGCAGATACCTAAATCTGTGGATCAGGGTGATTTACACAGCAATAAGCTTTTCCAGCAAACTAGGGGGACGCCCCAGGCTTCCAGAAAAATCCTAAATTGGGAAAAATGGGTGCGGGGGTTAAAAAATCCCAAACGTGGGAATCATCTGCACAGCAGCAGACAACAGAAATAGCTCTCAGGAAGCTGTGGTGGGCAAAAAGGGAAAGAAACGACAGGCAGGTATGTGAGCAAGCAGAACTGGAGGTCAAGAAAAGAGGATCAAAGCTTTCATTTTTAGTCTTGGTTTCTTGTTTTGCCATATAAATTGTGAAATCAATTTGTCAAGTTCTTTAAAGTATTTTTGGTTTTGAAGAACTGGAATTGTTTGAAATAAAAAAATGAAATGGTATGTTTGTATGTTATGTGTGTTTTATAAAATAAATAAAGAAAAAAGAAAAGAAAAGAGGGGCTGGATCGCTGGTGCTTGCTGCCCAGCAGAAAGGTAGTGGCGGTGGCCAGAACAAGGAAGAAGCAGCGTGGCTTTCTCCTTCCTTTGACAGGAAGTGAAGGCAGACAAATGGTGGTGGGTAGGAGAGGAGAGGGAGCACATGTTCACCCCAAATCCTCTCATTGCAGGAGTGAGCGAGGCACACTTCAAAACATTTATCCCTCCCCTCACATAAACACAGTGACTGTGATCCCATCCTGATTGTGCCCAAGGTAAAGGAGCAAACCATTATAAATGAGAAAATGAAAAAAGACTGACTCCAAGCTTTACTGCCTTCCTTTGCCCTCCACTCATAAGGCTCTCACAGAGTTGCCTCCTTCCTCCAGCCACAGGCTGCTGAGAACAGTTTTTTAAAGAAAAATCTGTACCCCCTCCCATTTGATTAGATTACGAGCAACACTAAAACCAGGGGACAGCCCTGTGAAAAATTAAGCAGTGTGCTGCCCCAGCAGAGATTAGAATAGTAAAGCATAGCAAATTGCACTGTATCTTTAAATTTATAAAGGATTGTGGGAAATGTAGTTTTAATAGCCTTAAGGTCAGCTGGTTAGGTGTAGCCTTCCTGATTGGCTCTATACAGCCTCCTTTTTCGGTTGATACATTTGCCAGGGGAAAGATGTTTTTTACCCTCCTCCTCCCAGTGTATGTTTGTGATCTCAGAGCTAACAAGATGGGAGAAATTCAGCTCCTTTTACCACATGAATTACTCAAAGGATTCAGGACTTTAAGGCTCCTAATAGCTCTATGAAAAGAGAATGTGAATAAAACTGAACCTTTGAATGCTGAAGAGTTGAATAAAGTTGATGTTAAATGAGTGAAGACTGCATTGAATACTTAGTTGTACCTGAGAGCCAGCTTATGCTGCCAGGAACAGCATAAGCAGGTTTCTAAAACATAACAATGCCAAAAGGAGCATAGAAAAGAGACCCCCCCCCAACTACAGTACTAATGAAAACTATCCACAACAGAGTCCACAACATTTTGTTGCAGGGTCCACTTGTACTACTAGATTATTTGAATTAACTGTCCATATACTAGAAATGCAATGTTTATGTAGTGTATCCATCGCTGACCACATGGCACACAAAGGCTCCATGCGGTCAAGATAAACCTCAGAGCTTCGCTATGAGGAACAATGGGTTTAGCAGATTCTTTGTTGTTGTTGTTGTTAATCTATGTGTTACCAGAGGCATCCATTTTGGACTATGTTATGAGTTATGCTTATGAACATAAGCTTGACACAGAGCGGGCTAGTGAAGAGACTGTGGAGCACAGGGTTCAACCAGGGGACAAGCAAAGACAATGCCAGCTGCATAGGATGATCATCACCTAGCCTGCAAGGTCTCCGGAGTTGTTAAGCTCCTTATGTATGCAAACATTAAGGTTGATCACCACCCCAAAGCTCATCAAGCCTAGCCCAGACCGAGTGTCTCCACCTGACAAGCTTAACAATAGAAGTCCTCCCGTGCCAGACCAACAATAGAAGTCCATTACACATAGCAACAGCCACGTCAGCGCTACTGGTGACCTGGCACGTACCTCCTGCCTCCGCCCAGACACCTCCCATCAAGTTAATCAATAGATTGGAAATTGACCCCATAGCCAATCCCTGACCCTTGGGGTAGGGCCACCTGGTAAGCCGCCAGAGCCCACCCCCTTTTGCTCGCAAGCAGCTTTAAAACTTAGAACACAGAGAGAGACCTGGCTCTCTCTTACCCCCTTCCCCTCACTCCCTTCCCCTCACCCCTTCTCCTACCCCTATATGTCTGTTCCCCCCCTCACGTATACGCTTTCTACCCCTTGATATTTACTTCCCCCCCCCCATTCCACCTCTGGCTGGAAGGTTTAGGAGCTATGCATACAACAAAGGTAAATATATCTCATCAAGATACCAACGATTTTCCTGCTAAAGCAACCATGCCATAAACTGATCTAACGTGTTTTCTTAGTTCTTGTATGCCTGTGTGGTTTTTATTATTATTCTTGTGTGATTGAAGCATATATTCAGTAAAGAAAGAATTGTTTAAACCTCTGTTTCGTCTCTTCATTGAAAAGTAACGACTTAGCCCATCCTGCGTATACACTTGACCTGAATCCCGATTATTAAACTGTTCCAATTGCCTCTCCTAAAGAGCAATTTGGCTAACAGATGACACTGTCTAACCATCTCATCCTTTGCCGTCCCCGTCTTCTTTGACCTTCAATCTTTCCCAGCGTCAGGGTCTTTTCCAGTGAGTGCTCCCTTCTCATTTGGTGGCCAAAGTATTTGAGCTTCAGTTTCATTATCTGGCCTTCCAGGGAACAGTCAGGGTTGATTTCTTTTAGGATTGACTGATTTGTTCTTCAGCCCATTACAATCAGAGGGCTACGCTCCTGGCTGAGAGCCTATGGAATTCTTGGCCACTGTAATAGCCAATTACTTGTGTGGGGTGTGTTTTGGGTGTGGGGTTTTCAGGGATATAAACCAGCCTGCGCGCTGGGTAAAGTTGTCTTGTTCTTTCCTAATAAAAGTCTTAGAGCTGAAATCACAAGTATGTCTAAGGACTTTTCAGTTTACGAGGAAAAAACCCCATTTTTTTTGCATTTTATCCAGCGTTAAGCACATCTATAAGACATGAGTTACAAAGAAACAAGCATTTTAAAATAAATTTAGAAAGTAGCCATGGAGTAAAGTGTGACTGGGATTTCCAAAACCGACAGGGAATAAAAAGCATGAATTAACTCTATAAAGGTGATACAAATTTTCCTTTGAAGACCAGCTGTTTCCTCACTCTTTACCAACCTAGGTTTTGGATTTCCAAAGAAAGCTGCGTTTCACGTTTGAAATGTGTTACTTAAGTATGGAGGTGTGCATAATGGACCTTTCCATTATATTGCTAAAGCTGGTGTTGCTAATTGCTACTGGTGCTGCTAATTGCTAGCATGAGGCTCTTATCAAATTAAACATATTGGCAGGCTTTTTCAGCCTAACCCAGAGCCAATTCCCATTTTGAATGGTTATAATTTATCATTCTATATGCAGAAGCATAGCCAGGCTTAAATAGACAACTGCCAGGGTAACCTTTAAAAAAAGAGAATAATCAAATTGAGGTGTTTCTTTTGTGGCTTGTTGAAAAAATGCAAATGAACCTGTTTCACCAATCCAGGGTCAGCCTGTTTTATCTTACCTTTTTTACTGAATGGTTGTTTATGATTTAAGGTTTTCATTGGGATTTTATGACATGATCATATGAAACCTGTGAGCCGCCTGGAGTGGCTTCCTAATCAAGTAGAATATAAATCTAAATTTGTCCACTTACAAAATTATCATTTTAATTCCATATCAGAAAGTAATAAAGGGCATTATTATCATATTTATTACATAATGGGAGCATTCTTATGGTTCTGGAAAGTACCTCTGGAAATAGTGGAACAAAGCTCCCAATAATGCCCTTCCTGACTATCCTATACAAAATGATAATTTTGCAAGTGCCTTCCCCCCAGACGTAGCAAGAGTGGGGATAGAAAGAGAGACAGAAAGGGCCCCTGACCCCAGTTGGTACATGGCATACCAGCACTTTAAATTTGAAAGGGCCATTATTTTCAATTAGAAGACCTAGCTTTCAGCCTCCAAAGGCCAGGTTTCCTCCCACTGAAAATCATGGCCTTTTCAAGTTCAACGAGCAGGTGTGAGTCCAGGGCCCTATTATTTCCCCCACTATAAATAAGAACATAAGAACATAAGAGAAACCAATGTTGGATCAGGCCAATGGCACATCCTGTCCAACACTCTGTCACACAGTGGCCAAAAATATCAGGTGCCATCAGGAAGTCCAGAGGTGGGGCCAGGAC
>NW_015169173.1:1742446-1753016 GCF_001447785.1 Gekko japonicus
TCTCATCTTCCACAGTGAAGACAGAGGCAAAAAATGCATTTAGCTTCTCAGCCATTTCCCTATCATCCTTCAGTACTCCTTTTACCCCTTGGTCATCCAAGGGCCCCACTGCCTCCCTGGCTGGTTTCCTGCTTCTAATGTATTTGAAGAAAGATTTATTGTTGGTCTTTATGTTTTTTGCTATATGCTCCTCATATTCCCTTTTTGCCTGCCTGATCACACACTTGCATTTTATTTGCCACAGCCTGTGTTCCCTTTTATCAACCTCACTGAGACTAGCTTTCCACTCCTTAAAGGAATTCTTATTACCCTTTACAGCTTCCATTACTTTGTTTGTTAACCATGCAGGCTTTTTTCTATATCTATTTGTGCCTTTCCTAACCTGTGGTATATGTTTTTTCTGAGCTTCTAGGATTGCATTTTTAAATAGTCTCTAAGCTTCCCCAATGGTTTTGACACTTTCTAGTTTTCATTTCAGTTGCCTCCTCACATATCCCCTCATATCAGAGAATTTATCCCTTTTAAGGTTAAAAGTGGTTGTGTCAGTCTTTTTCGGCAACTCCCTATTTATACAAATGTTAAACTCAATAACATTATGGTCACTGTTCCCAAGCCGTGCAATAATCTCTCACCAGGTCTTGGGCGTTACTTAGGACCAAATCCAGGATCGCCTCTCCCCTGGTAGGTTCTGTGACCATCTATTCTACAGCACAGTCATGGAGAATGTCTAGAAACTCAATCTCTTTTCCCCAACTTGAACACATATTGACCCAATCAGTGTGTGGGTAGTTAAAATCACCTATTACGACACAGTTAATTTGTCTAACCACTATCTAATTCATTCATCATTTTATAATCCTCCTCTGTCTTTTGATTTGGTGGGCGATAACAAACTCCCAGTGTTAAGCTTCCTTTTGGGCCCACTATTTCAACCCATAGCATTTCCAGAAGCGAATCCAATTCTCTTACCCTCTCAGTCTTACTGGACTGTATACTCTCTCTGACATACAGAGCCACCCCACCTCCAACCCTTCCCCCCATCCTTCTGATATAATTTATAACCAGGAATCACTGTATCCCACTGATTTTCCTCATCCCACCAAGTTTCTGAAATATCCACGATGTCTATTTCCCCCCCCAACACCAAGCATTCCAACTCCCCGATTTTACCTCGGACACTCCTAGCATTTGTTTATAAACATCTACGGTTTCCTATGCATGTTAAGCCCACGACCTCCCTCTTGCTGCCTCAAAACCTTGCCAGGCAGTCCATATCATTAGCCACAGTCTCAGTGGACTATTCTAATCTGTTTCCTTGTAGAAAAGTAACAGCTACCTCTTCCTCTCTTTGAGATGAGCCATCCTGAACCAGAGACTTTTCATCTCCTGTCAGCTTTCCCCCAATATTCAGTTTAAAAACTGCTCTATCACCTTTTTGATTTTAAGTGCCAGCTTAAAAATCCATTATTTTCAATAGCTGTGGTGACAGCCAGCCTGGCTGCAGACTCCCCCCCCCCCAATCCTTGCAGAAAGCAAATAATGCCCTTTTAAATTTCCCTGCCAACCTAGCAGTTCGAAAGCAAGAAATTGCAAGTAGATAAATAGGGACCACTTCGGTGGGAAGGTAACAGCGTTCCGTGCGCCTTGGTGTTTAGTCATGCCGGCCACATGACCACGGAAACGTCTTTGAACAGCGCTGGCTCTTCGGCTTTGAAACGGAGATGAGCACCGCAACCCTAGAGTCGGATTCGACTGGCTTTCGAGCAAGGGAACCTTTACCTTTACCTAAATTCTGGAGGCTGGGTCTACCACATATTATTTAGGGTGCCCCCAGCTCATCAGTAGTGCATCTGCTCTTTAAAATTTAAAGGTCAGGACTTCCCACTGAAAATAGCATCCCTTTAAAAATTAAAGAGCTGTTGCTTTGTGGGCAAACTATGAATAGTGAAAGGCTTCCCAACACAATTGGGAATTGAGGTTTGCTCCGTGGTTTAAAATAATCAAAAAGGACCACTCAGGAGCTTCTTATTTAATCAACATAACCTCATATAATCTCAGGAGATCCCTTACTTCAGTGCATTTTCAAACAATGCCTTTGGAGATGCTAGCTGGTCACTATAAAAAAAACTCCAGTAGACCAACACATCTGTATATGTGGGCAGTCAGTGGAAGACCTTCCCCACTACATTCTGGCCTGTCCCTTATATGTATAACCCAGGGCCAAAGTTTTAGCAAAGATATTGACAGCCCTATAACCCCTGTCTGATTATGAAAAGATGGCCTTTTTGCTCTCAGATGAGGACCCCTTCATTTCTTTAAAATTGGCTCTCTTTGCCTTGGTGGCTAGAAAATTAGAGCAAAGAAATCAAATAGTACTATTGCAACCAAGTGACTGATTTTAAAAGGTCTTACTGGTTTTAAAGACCAGAGGTTGAGATAATTTTAATAGGTGTTTTATACGTTTTTATAGAGGTTGAAACATTCTATTATATGTTAATGTATATATTTTCTGAGAGTGTTTTGATATTGTGAAGGCTTATGGCCATATACAATAAAACGATACCTACCTGTATATTTCCAATATTTTTTCTTGAGATAAAAATATTGGAATTGGAAAATACTGGGAAAGCCTTTCACTCTATCGGCTATTATAGATCTGGTACAGGAAATATCAAACATTGCATCATGAATTATCATTTCCACCATCTTCTGTGTCTATGAGAAGAAATTCTGATTGTCTAGTATAGAAACAAAAAAAGCATTGAACTTACCACATTCTTATAGAAAAAATAAATTGCCATCTTTGCCAAGCGAGAATAACACCAGTGCCCATGGACTAGAACCAACTTTTGGAGGTGCTTAAACCGAGATATGGCAAAGTCACTGGCCATGACAGCCTAGAAAAGAGAACATTTATTAAAATAAGTAATTTGTTTTCTCTGCTTTATCTGATTAAGCCAATCATTATGTCAAATGAAAACAAGGAAGTTAGAATTTGTCCCAACTCCGGTGTAACTTACAAACCCTTTAGTGTCTTACTATGAAACTACGAGACCTTCCCTAGTAACTTACAGTGCAATCAACAGAGTCAATGGGAAGTGAGCCTAAAAAGAGGATACTAACAACCAATGTTCCCTCTAAGCTGTAGAATCTTGTGAGCAAAAATTCTTCTTTGTGAGCTACTGTCATTAAAGTTGTGAGCAAGCGATTTGGTTACTGCATAGATTAGTTTGTTCTGGAGCCATCCTTCCTGAGCTAAGACAAAAATGTGTGAGCCGGAGGCTAAAAAACTGTGAGCTAGCTCACACTGCTAAGAGGGAACACTGCTAACAACACTGGATGAGACAGCTTGCAGCTCCACACATTGGAAAAATTCTTTGTGTGGCCAGTCTATGATTGCTGTTTATCCTATCAATGTATCTAATTCTCAATGTGGCCAAATCTGTGGATACTTAAATCTGGACACTCTAGCCATGAACAGACAACGCAGATCTTTCTACAAACCTGAGAAGAGTCTCTGATTTGCAAAACAAACAAACAAATAAACAAAATCAAAACCCCAAAACAAACACCTCCCCCCCGAGTACACTGGAGTCGGGGTTAAAACCTTCCAAAATGACAGAAGCAGTCCTTTTAAGAAACAAATGCTCTCTGTGGCTATTGCTAGGAAACCAAAACAGTATTATCAGCTATCAAACCTTGTTTTTTGTCAGTAAATGGCAGGAGGGTGGGGGCAGGACCCTTTTCAGGGCAGTTTTGGCATTTGAGGGAGGATTGATTGGAGGCTAGGCCCACTAGCAACCACCAGGTGACTTGCTATCACCCAACCTGCATGACTGACCCAGCCCTCACTGCTTCCTATTGTTCAACAGCAGCTACCCCACAACCCCACAATAGCCAGTGTAGTGTAGTGGTTATCATTTCTGATTATCATCTGCCATGGAAACTCATTGGGTGACCTTAGGCCAGTTATATATTCTCAGCCTACCTTACCTCACAGGGTTGTTGTGAGGATAAAATGGAGGGTAGGATAATAATGTAAGCTGCTTTGAGTCCCCATTGTGGAGAAAGGCAGGGTATAAATGAAGTAAACAAATAATAAATATAGCTGAAGACAGATGGTAGTGTTATGTACTGAGCTGGAATGCTACTTAGGACCTTGACCAAGCTTGAGTAACCAAACAATAGACAGCCAGGATCCTGGAAGGAACCAATTAAGTTAGATTAGGTATGTAAATAGCCCATCACTGGCCGTGTGTGCGTGCGTGTGTGCGTGTTGGGTGCACATTTAAGCAGGGCTGTGGACCTGCTGAGATTGTCTTTAGTTTGAGCTGAGATCACAATAAAGTATGAGCTGATCACTAACGCATGTTGAACCCAGTATATTTCAGGTAAATAAAAAGTAGTCTGGTTGGTGGGTAGGAAGCAGGGTTGTCAGGTCTCCCACCATAACCAGCTCTTCCCACCATTGCTCCTTCAGGTAGTGGGAGAAAAAAAATGCAGGTGTTGCCTGTGATGTGATATCACATCACTGGAGAATTTCCTTAAGAAATGTGACACCACTTCCAGTTTTCCCTGAAGTGATGTCATGTCATATGCAATGCCAATGCCCCACATATCCCTGTCCTGCATCATGGGAAGGAGAGAAGGGAGCAGGGAAAGGTGAGGATATGGAGGTTGCCAGAAGGAAGGAAAGAGGAAATAGTAAAGGGAGGGGGATAGAGGGGAAAAGTGAGGTGCATCTAGCAAGTCCATAAGGGTTCCTCACCAGACCACTGTTTTCTTGGGTGCAGGCTACCAGGGGGAGAGAGGGCGGGAAAGCTGAAGAAAGGGGAATAGATAAAGGTGGCTGGTGGGTGGGTAGGAGAGAAGGAAACATGAAAAGGGGAGTGGGGGATGGGAAAATGAGATACCCCCAACAAGTCCTTGTGGATCTCCTGCTTGTAGCCTTTTAAAGCCAATATGATCCTATGTGGAGACTGGTGGAACTGGGAAACACCTGGGTTAACCTAGCTGTCTGGGGCTGGGCCAGCCAGTCTGCAACTAGGAGTTAACCCGGGGTGACCTTACCCCCTCCCTGGCTGTGGCCATGATGCTTGGATTCAGTGGGGGTCTGGAGGACTTACCCGGCCCACAGAGGCAAACACGGAGGCCAGGGCTCGCTGAGACAACCATGGTGAAAAGATCTGGAGTGGTGTGCAGCACCCCACCCCCCAGGCTTGGCAGCAGGAGAGCAGTGGGGAATGATGGTAGCCAGAGCCCTGCCTCTGGAGATGCTGGAGGCAGAGACAGTAGAGGCAGCAGCAGCAGGGTCATAGGATCAAGCCCCACTGGCCACTGGGCTCCTGGCGGACGGGGGAGGCAGGGCTGGGAAGGGGCTGGAATGCAGTGAAAGGCTGCTCACTCCCCGATGACCAGGTTGGCACTCCCCGACTGGCAGGCCTCCTCCTCAGCAGAAGGGCAGGAGCCCAGAGAAGGCAGGCCCGTTGCCACTTGTGGTGGGCAAAGCAGCTGGCTGATGGACAGGGATGGAGAGAGGGAAAGCTGGAACCTCTTGGCTCCACCCCCATCCTTAACAGGTCTCCCACTGGGGACAGCATGAGAAGGCCAGGGGGAGGGATCACACCCTGGGCCAATGGGGGTACCCCAGGCCAGACAGACAGGGTGGGAGCCCAATGGGTGGACACGGGACAAGAAAAGGTGGCATATAAAAGGACAACAGGCCAGGGAGGATGCATAGCTGGTATTGTGTAGTGGGTTGCCGCATGGAGAGACGACAGACGACGACGTAGTGCATAGCACGCTTTATTGGTACACAACAAGGACGAGGGAACAACGACCCGGGGGCCAACTATATACATCCCTGGGGACACACCCCTGGTCACCATTGGTGGGTTTGAATCTCCCGCCATGGTTCCCATTGGCTCCCCAGTGGAGGGACTAGGAGGCTAGTCCCTATTGTTATCCCACATGGGACAAGAAAAGGTGGCATATAAAAGGACAACAGGCCAGAAAGGATGCATAGCTGGCAATCCAGGCTGTGCAGCGAGGGTCAGTCAGCTGAGAGGAAGAGGACTAGGGTGAACAAAGCCCCTCCCACTTCTGAGGTCTGGGGCGCATCCCTTGGCAATGACCGACAAAACAGCAGAAAGCGGTGTTATGTCAGGGGTGGATGTAGGGTGTGACACTAGCTATGGGCTCACTGGTCTCCTTAGCTACCTAGCACCCGAAACTCAGAATCAGAGGTCTCCACATCCTAAAGTTATTGTCAGCTAGGCCTCTCTCGAGTCCTGGCTGTCATGGGAGTGGGGTGACTCTGGAATGTTAAGTTTCTTTTCTGCTGTGTCTTCTCAGTTTCCATTATCTCTGTCTGACCTTCAGTGCCTGGTACAGTATTTCTCTTGAGAAAAGCAACCAGTTACTTTGGTGGGCTTCTACCTAGCCTCTGATTGGCCCTGGGCCATCAGGGGGTCTCCTTGAACAATGTATAACTGTTTGCTTCGCACACTTTATGTTAGTTTTAACATGAAATGGTTAAGATATCTGCATACTCTCAATAAACTTTACTTCTTTGAATGAAAGCTGTTGGGAACTGATTGCTGCAGGAGTCTGACAGTTATTGCGTTAACAAATGAGTCAGAGCAGTGTCTCCAGCTTTAGATATTTTCTTTGAGGATATGCTATATGCTTAAATAAATAATATGGGCAAGGATGTAGACATTTTGATTAATTGGAAATACAGGACATTTCACCTTGGTTCCACTATGGATAATGGAGTATAATGTCAATACACCAGTAAAGGTTCTTTTGCTCGAAAGCCAGTCGAGTCCAACTCTAGGGTTGCGGTGCTAATCTCAGTTTCAAAGCTGAAGAGCCAGTGCTGTCCGAAGACATTTCCATGGTCATGTGGCCGGCATGACTAAACACCAAGGCGCACAGAACGCTGTTACCTTCCCACCGGTGGTACCTATTTATCTACTTGCAATTTTTTGCTTTCGAACTGCTAGGTTGGCAGGAGCTGAAACTAGAGACAGGAGCTCACTCCGTCATGCAGCAACTTGGGTCTCGAACTGCTGATCTACTGACCTTCCACAGCCTGCAGTTCAGTGTCTTAACCACTTGAGCCACTGCAGCTCCCAATACACCAATACTGATATCTTAAATTCATGTTATATATAGAACAGACTCATAAATTTTGAACACTGAGAATCGATGTTTGAGCAGTAGTTGTCAAAGATGAAAGAATACACTCAAATGATCATGCATACCTGCATACCTTCTTGTCCAGAAATGCCAATTCCAACATCAGCTGCCTGAATCATACTTACATCATTTGCACCATCACCTAAAACAGAATAAAAGCATTGTGATTATAACAACTTTTAAAAGTTAAGCTCAACCAATTTTTCAGTCTTGAGATATAATCCTGCTCAATGTCAAAGGCCAGGATACAAGAAAACAGTTTGGGGTTTCCACAAGAGGTTTGCGTTAGCTCAGTGGAATTCTTGTTTCCCCTGCCCCTTTAGTTTCAAAAACAATTTCCCATATGGCATGGGGTGTCTGTGTTGTGCCTACTTTTTGATATAAAACAACTTATAAGTCTTTTTCAGCTCATGGATTTAGTTTCATGATGCTTTAGATCCTGGTATTGCACCTTGCTAAGTTATGGAGTTACAGTAACATAGAAGGGGCAGAAGGATTTCCATCCATGGTGTGCAACTTTCTTGTCTCTTCCTTCCTGCTGTAGCCCACAGTGCCCCTGTAACTGCTGTTCCTGGGGGACATTGTAGAGGGTGGAATGCAAGAAAATGTATGTTCCACTGATGGAAATTCTTGTCAATTGTAAATGATCTGTGGGACCCAATCCATTGTCAGAATAGAAGAAACATGACGAAGAGATGGACAACACATCCTCCATGCCATTGATCCCCCATAAATAAGCATTAAGCCAATGGTGGGCAAAGTAGGACAGACAGATATATAGGAGATCACATTCATTTTCATAATCCAGGTGAAGTAGTAGTAGCTAAAGTCTGTTAATAGGATCGGGCCATTCAAAGGACAATTACTTACCGATTGCCAGGGTCATGACTTTCAGGTGACTCCGCACAAGTTTGACTACCATGCTCTTTTGTAGTGGAGTACACCGACAACACAAAACTGAGCGGCTGTACTTGGCTAGTTCAAGAAACTTGTGCTCAAGTTGTCCCTGGAAAATGGTATGCAGAGTGCTCCCATCAATCACCAGACCAACAGCAGGATTTGGAGTCACAGTGCTTGACCAAGAAAATGGCAGCTTAATGCCCCAAACTTTCCACATTGTTCTTGCCATGACTTGAGCCTTCTTCACTTCTTCCAGTGTGATATCCAACAGGGATTCACAGGTCTCCTAGAATTTGCAAACAGATCATTGTTAAAGTGGCATCTCATTTTGCAGTATACGATGGGCGACACAAGTTGCTCCATTACACGGTATTTTTTTTTGCTAACTTTTCCATCAGCCCATAGTGTGCCATTTTGTTTGGACAACACAAAGACATTTGCATGTAAATAAATTGTCCATTTATGGAAACCTTCCAACATGATCAAGCCTTTAGCACTGATTATAACAATGTAGTTGTGTGATAGTCATTGAGTTGGATCCAATGACTCCCTTCCACTAAGGCTCCTTTGATGGATAATACCTTTATTGGAGGAACACTTAGCAGAAGGGAGTAATTGAATGCATCTTGGTGGAAAGGAGTTATTAGATCCAACCCACTGTACTTATCCAATGACTACATTTTATAAGCCCTGACCTGGATGGTCCTGGCTAGCCCAATCTTATCAGATCACAGAAGGTAAGCACAGTCGGCCCTGGTTCGTATTTGGATGGGCAACCACCAGGGAAGTCCAGGGTTGCTATGCAGAGGCAGGCAATGGCAAACCACCCCTGTTCATCTCTTGCCTTGAAAATCCTACTGGGTCTCCATAAGTCAGCTGTGACATGACGGCACTTTCCATCACCATGTTTTATAACTTCATTTATAATTTGTAGCTCGTTTGTCTCCATTTTTACTTGCCTATCCATGTTTTAAAATTTGCAAATTGCCATGTTCATTTGTTATTGTTATTAGTAAATATGTAGAATTAACCACAATATGCAGGTGTGCTCAAATTGATGTTTCTCTTCATAATTTTATCATTGTATTGCATGCAACTACAGTAGCAAAGGTGCCATACTGACCCAATACTCCAGAAGACTGGTTGATATTAGTACAATGAGACAGTGCCAGCTCTGGTGCCAATTTCAGCACCAGTGGTCTGTGGTTGTGCCACCAGTGTCCCCAGCTGCTAAGCTAGACTTACAGAACTTGTGGCCCACCAGGCTGAATGCAGCTAGCCAACCATGTCTGGTAGCCTGACAGGTACATGAAAGCCCCATCTCTGAAGTCAAAGCCAGACAGCTAAACTGGTAAGACATTCCTCAGAGCTGGTGCACTCTGTTAGGCTACCTGGGTTTCAGGTTTAGTAGGCCTGCCATAGCCACCAAAGAAATTTTACTTACCAAGCACTAAAGACAAACCTCGATAGTATTACGAGAAAAGGCTTTCTGCAGACTGCCAGATACATATTACAATATCAGGGCCAGTTTCCTTAGAATTGTTCTCAGTACCCAAATGTTCTGCTTGCATTCTGAATTCTGATTCAGTGCTATTTCAAAATATTATTTTCCAAATAATAATTTGGCATGAGGTTTTCAGCATTTTGTGCAGTATTAAACTGAAGGCTCTAATTTCCTGTAAATCCTTTTCAAATATTAATGGTAAAGACAGTGTCTCTTTGGTCCAAAAGTTTGCAAGAATATGCAATGTTGACTGCAGTTTCTTGCTTATCTCCAGTCAGCACCCATATCTGGATCCCAGCCTCTCTGAATGCAGCAATTGTATCAGGGACGCCGTCTTGTAAACGATCCTCAATCCCAGTTGCTCCTAATGAAAAGGGGAAAGAATGAGATAAATGTTTCCTGTGGATGGATGGATGGATGGATGCGTGCATGTGAGAGACAGAGTGCACCACAACTAGATTTTGCTCTGTCACCATAGTGCTATTGGATTTACCAGTGAGCCCCCAAACAAAGCAATAAAAGCCATGGGAAAGAAATTTAATACATTATTTCTTCCCATACTCGCCACACAGGCAACATTTGAATGATTACTAACAAATTGCTATGTGATGAAGCACCTCCAAGACTGAATTTAGTTTGAAATATCAAATGTCACCATTCCACCAAAGACTAACAAAAGGGTATTGTGGTGCCCTCTATTTAGGGAGGACTGGTTTTCCCTTTAAATGTGCTCTTTGCTTTATTAAACTGTATAGATTCAGCTGCCACCAGGAATTTAAGGATTTCCAAACCTTCTCTCTGTTTTCCTTTCTGGTAAAGTAACCCAGGGTCTAGGCTTTTCAGGGATCTATGTGGTCCTGAGGAATGACTGAATTAAATTCTGGGATAACTTAAACAAAATATGATTTATTGAACTAAGAACAAAATATGAGGTTGGTTATTCTGTAACTGTTTAGGATAAAT
>NW_015169173.1:1753095-1755062 GCF_001447785.1 Gekko japonicus
TTTCCTTTAGAGTCAACCACTCAGGCTAAGGACATATATACTCCCCTCTTTGAGATCTCACACAGACCTATATTAACCCTCACTGACTGAACATCAACTGAACAAATCCAACTGACTTTCAACTGACCAACTCGCGCGCGCGCACACACACATGCACACACACACACACACACACACACAGATTCCTTTCAAAAACTCCTCCAACACTGTCATCCACCAATCACAGCACATTTGTCTCTCTCAATCACTCTAGTCTGCTTATCACCACACTTCAACCAAATATTTAAAGGCACACACACTCTCATAAAACAAGGAATCATTACAGGTATTAATTTTACTTCATGTTGACAGCTGAATTACCACAATTGATAACAGTGTGGTGACCAAGCCATAAAGCAACAGAACTCTGATCCAGAGATCCTTCTCCCTATGCAGAATAGACTTCAGCATCCATTGGAAATACTTTGCACTTTCAGGCTCCTGTGCATGAACTCTTGTGTGGGAAACCTAAACTACAGAACTTAGTTCAGAACCAGCTTATTATGCCTACAGCTTGTGTCAGAGATTGCACCTCTGTGCATAGGACTGGACAAGTAGTGACTTTGCATCTTCTTTCAATAATCCTCTGAATCATGACCCGTATCTTTAGAAAGGTCATATCATCATAAGAAAGGCACAGAACTTAACTGAAAGTTGAATTGTTTAATTGAAAGAAATTTACTAAACAGGACAGTTCCTCATCTCTTCAAAGGACTATGGAAGGTTATATTATATTTCCTTGCATGAGATGTTCCAAAAGGAAGACCAGAAGGCTAAATGAATACTAAATTTAATTAATGACTGAACTGAAAGTGTAATAACATCTCTTCTACTAGAGGTCAACAGCCAGATATTAGTAGTGATGACTGTATATGTTCCCTCTTTAAAAAAATCACGAATAGTCAACCTGCACCATGGATGACCCAAATAGAACAGGTGGCAGGGATTTAGGGTGCTGTTTGAGAGGAATGAGGGAGCTCACATCCTTTGCTATGGGTGCAGTCAGGCCTGCACTCTTACCAACTTCTTTGGTTACTTATTGCTGCATGATCCTTATCTCAGCATCATAGAGACAAAACCACAGCATGGCATGGTGTATTGCACAAATATAGTACACTGCAGAGTGGAGTGCTGTCATTTCATGTTGTGAGCTTGATTTGTAGCACAATTACCAGAACGGTAAAGAATCCTAAATAAATTGTTTTAGAAGATACCTAGTAAAGTGAGTTTAGTCTCCAGATGTTGTGCTGTCTCCATTAATAGCTCTTCTCTGTTGTCAATTGCTGTTTCTGCCTCGTGACGAAAGTTGGCCCATTTCTGAAAGTCATCTTCACTTAAGACCTACAACAAATAGTTAAGATTTCAGAAAGTGAAGTCACTATGCTTTTCAGCAGCATGCTGGGTTGCTAAACAATTTCCGTTGAGTTTAGATTATTCATATATTAGTCTTAAGACCTGTTGTGTTAGTTAATGCATGTATAGGATGGGCAGGACCGGCTCACTCACTAGGTGAACTAGGTGCTCGCCTAGAGCGCTCCGGCCCTTAGGTGCGCCAAACTGGTACACACACCCCGCTGTCCTGGTTCAGCTGCAAACACTACTGAGTTTTAAACATGTTATGATCTTTCTGATGATACAAACACCAATTCCACCCCAGAACTTAGCCCTCTGGGTACAGAAGGGTCACTCAGCTGAGTCAAAGAAGAATCTAAGTAGGGGGCTATTACATAAGGACACTCAAGTTGCAACTGACTTATGGCAACCCCAGCAAGGAACTGTCAAGGCAAGTGAGAAGCAGAGGTTGTTTGCGACTGTGAGTGCCTTTCTTTGCAGAGTCTTCCTTGGTGGAAGCCAGATGTGCAAAGCAGGCAAAGTTACAAAAGCAAAAGTGAGTGTTAAGAGCATGGGTGCCAGGGGAACAGGAGGTC